>NC_090649.1:120424958-120617458 GCF_040937935.1 Hyperolius riggenbachi | reverse complement strand
TGTACGTGTACGTGTACGTGTGTGTACGTGTACGTGTGTGTACGTGTACGTGTGTGTACGTGTACGTGTGTGTACGTGTACGTGTGTGTACGTGTACGTGTGTGTACGTGTACGTGTGTGTATTGGTTCCATACATTGTACTAGGGAAATATTTAAAATGTTGCAATAACCGGGACAAATGGGCAAATAAAATGTGTAGGCTTTATCCACAGTAGGACGTTTTATTTTAACACTATAAATGGCCGAAAACGGAGAATTTTTTTTCCACTTTTTTCTTATTATTCCAATTGGAATGCATTTAGAATAAAATAATTCTTAGCATAATTTACCTCCCAAAAAAACAAGCTATAGATCAAGTTGTGATTAAGTTATTGGCAAAAGAATGGGAGGAGCGCCTACAGGTGAAAATTGCTCCGGTCCTAAAGGGTTACACCCCCCCCCCCCCCCCCCCCCCCCCCAGTGGTCAAGTGGTTAAACCACCACCAAGCAAGCAAATACTGGAAAAGAATTTTGAAAGTATTTTTTCTCCTACTATTTTTGTACTTTATCAATTGTAGAGTGCTGAAAAATTATTTTAAAGAGAAGATGAAAAATTATCTCCCAGGAGAAAATTCAGGAGAAAAAAAAAGTTAAATGCAAGTGAGCAGTGTAGCTCGCTTGAGCTATGCCGCCACTCCGAACAGGACCATCCCGTTATTTCAGTCACCCCCAGCGTTATACTGACCTTTCAATAATAGGCTACCTAGACGGAAAGGACACCTATAACAACATCTACCAGGCATGGGCAAACTTGGCACTCCAGCTGTTAAAGCGGTTCCAAGATGAAAAACTAACTATAACAAGTAACTTGTCTATATATCTTAGCTAAAGTTTAGATAGTTTACACAGCAAATCTAGCTGCAAACAGCTTTAAAGAGACTCTGTAACATTAAAAAGATCCCCTGGGGGGTGCTCACCTCGGGTGGGGGAAGCCTCCGGATCCTAATGAGGCTTCCCACGCCGTCCTCTGTCCCACGGGGGTCTCGCTGCAGCCCTCCGAACAGCCGGCGACTGTGCAGACTGTCCGTTCAATATTTACCTTTGCTGGCTCCAGCGGGGGCGCTGTGGCGACTTTCGGCACGGAAATAGACGGAAATACCCGATCTCCGTCGGGTCCGCTCTACTGCGCAGGCGCTGGAAACTTGCGCCTGCGCAGTAGAGCAGACCCGACGGCGAACGGGTATTTCCGCCTACTTCGGCGCCAACAGCCGTCAGAGCGCCTGCGCAGGAGCCAGGAAGGTAAATATTACATCACCGCTGCACGGAGGGCTGCAGCGAGACCCCTGACGGATGGAGGACGGCGTGGGAAGCCTCATTAGGATCCGGAGGCTTCCCCCACCCGAGGTGAGTACCCCCCAGGGGCCGTTTTGTCGTTACAGTTCCTCTTTAATAGAATAAGAATATTTCTTCCTGTGATACAATGACAGCAGACATGTTTGTAAACATTACACAGAGGCAGGCTTATCTGCATCTTGAGCAAAGAAACCGAATCCCCCCTCCTCCTCCCCTCTGCCTCTGAAATCTCTGACTAGTAATACCTCCCCCTCCACCTGCCCAGACTGAGCTCCCATGAGCCCTTGCTACTGCCAAGGCTCTCTGAAACCTGTGGGTGTGGTTTATTTAGTTTATAGGGAATTAGAGTATTAAATCAAAAACAAAAAAAGTATTTGGCTTGAGGAATGCCCTATAAACAATATGAAAGGAACACAATTATGCAATGAGTAAAAGTTCATCTCGGATCCACTTTAAGGAACTACAAGTCCCACAATGCATTTGACTTTACGAGGCATGACTGTGGCTTCAGACTCCTGCAATGCATTGTGGGACTTGTAGTTCCTTAACAGCTGGAGGGCCAAGTTTGCCCATGCCTGATAGGCTATGGAAATATACAATAGTCCACATTCTAGGTTTTTAAATATCCTACGTCATGATCTATGAAAAATTGCAATGCTATGCCTCTGAAGAAGTGGCTATTGTTAAAGCTGTGAAACATGTGTTAGGCCTTTCCTGACATCAACATGTGACCGATGGACACTTTACTTGTGCTCGTCAGACAGACAGACACAGAACATTTATATTAAGCTTTTCCCCTGGCAGACTCAGTGCTTGAGCTGCAGCCACTAGGACGAGCTCTATAGGCAGTAGCAGTGTTAGGTAGTCTTTCCCAATGCCTTCTTACTGAATAGGTGCTGGCTTACTGAACAGGAAGGGCCGAGATTCAAACCATGGTCTGTGTCAGAGGCAGAGCCCTTAACCAGAACACTATCAAGCAATCTGTTTTACCGGGACCGATGGATACCAGGGAACGGAGCCACTCAGGGGACGACGAGGGACGCAACGCTGCTCATGGGGCTGGAGGAAGCCCCGGGTAAGTATAAAGTCTTTTAGTGTGCCCATCTCAGGTACACTTTAGCAGCACAGAGGACTTCAAGACCTCCTCTACCCCCACTAATCTCTACCATAGAGGTATGGCTTGTACACAGCCAAGACCAGAACACAGGGCTGTTTCTGGCCACTTTGGCACCCGAGCCAAGGCACCTTTTATCTCTCTATCCCTAATCTAGGGAACAGGAAGATCATGAAATACATCAGTTAGTTTTGTGGGCACCAATAAGAAATTGATCATTTACATAGAAATAATGTTTCTCAAAATAAGTTTGTAAAGGATACACAAATTATTACCAGTCCATGTACATCTCACTGGCCCAACAGTGGGCCAGATATATATCCTGGGTCTTTAAAAGTTAGAGTATTGTCCTGGAAATCCAATTAGAGCTGAATCAATCAAGACAACAGTGCCCATTTAAGTGTTAAAATTTCCATCCATCTCTTAATGGAACTAGCAGCAGTTGGCCATAAGAATTCCATAAAGTACAGTGTGCCAAGACTAGCTCTGTAGTGCCCCCTACTACAGTCACCCCAGGCAGCTGCCTGGTTTGCCTATGCCTAAAAACAGCCCCGCAAGAACATGAGGCCTATCTGAATGCTACTATGATGACTGGCTTGTACTGACGTTATTATTTATCAACAGGAACTGCTATTGTCAGACATCAGTGTGTGCTTTATACAGCAAGCTCAATCTCACTACACAACAGCTGTACATAGACCCCAAACTAGCTACACACTATAATCATGCTCTCTGGAACTGCTGTATATTTGGAACGGCTATATGTCACAGGATGTGTGGACTGAATCTCTGAGCTGGAGGTGAACAAGCATTGCAACAGCCACTTAGTTTCCAGAAAAATGGTGTGAACCCTATTCAGCAGTCCCTGCCCCTTCTGACATCACAGCTGAGCAGAATATTGCTGTCTTCCTATAGGTTAGGCATGTTGTACTCGTACCTGGTCTGGGAATAGTTGGTAGAGCTGGCAGACGTCACTGCAGAGGACTGTGAGGAGTTGAAATTAAGCCCTTGGTCCACCCAGGTGGTTCCTGTGGCCATTTCTAGTAGACAGAAAAAAAGTGAATCTTAGTTTGAAATCACGAGATACACAATTTTTTACACAATTTTTGTAAAAGAAATGAAACCAGACTTATTGCGCACAACAATTTATATGTAAATCATGTTCCCTTGTCTGATGCCTTTTAATTATATGAAATAAGATGGCCACCAGACCAGGTTCCCTCTGTAGTAGGTCACATGACCAGTGTGCAGGCAATGAGACACGCCCCTTTTCTTCAACTGAGAGCATGTTACCAATGCCTGGGCTTATTAATAATGGTCTGTTGTGTGGTAAAGGATTTTAGCCATATCCTGGGTCATGAAAGGGAAGTAAATTAGCTGTTGGCAAATCAGTCCCATGTTGGCAACCACGGTATAAACCTAGGCTGTCCTGAATGCATTTTCTGTATTAGTTGTGGATTCTGCACAACTGCTATTTCACACACTTTTACCAACCCTGACTGATCTACTATAACCCAGGTGAGGATGGTCAATCCTAACTACTAAATAGCAGACATTCATAAATCCACTGCAGGTTTTCTGGATCACTTACAATGTCCCCATTAGTGGTGTTGGAGGTCTGCAGATGCCGGAGTAAAGCGCTTACAGGGGCACTATAGTGACATATAGCAGAATGTAGCAAATTATTCAGGATCGCCACTTTTACAGTAATCTTCCTGGTTTCAGCATCAGAACCCCTTCCTATATCTATAGATTGCTGTGTATTAGTATGCAGCCCTGCAATGTTTAGCCTCTCCCAGGCTGGTTAGCTATGCGGAATTCTCCTCCCTTATCATTCTGGGAGCCCCGGCATTATTTTCACTGGCATTAAAATCCTCAGAAACTAACATAACACAGAGCTGCACCCGTCAGGACTTAAGACGTCACCACCTGTGATACATTTCAGAATGTAGATCAGGAGGATGGATTTTACAATAGGCAAAAAATGTATAAAGTAATATTGCAAACAAAAAGCAATTATATTTATGACATACTTTTCACTGGAGTTCCTCTTTTAACAGGAACCTGAAGCTAGAAGTATACGGAAGCTGCCATATTTATTTCCTTTTAAACAATACCAGTTGCCTGGCAGCCCTGCTGAGTAGCACCAGAAACAAGCATGCAGCTAATCTTGTCTGATCTGAGTATAATGTCAGAAACACCTGATCTGCATATGCTTGTTCAGGGTCTATGGATAAACGTATTAGAGTCAGATGATCAGCAGGGCTGCCAGGCAACTGGTATTGCTTAAAAGGAAATAAATATGGCAGCCTCCATATTCTTCTCACTTCAGATGTCCTTTAAAGTCCAGCTAAGCGCAGCTTATTCCCATTCTGAACCTGACCTGTCAAAATGGAACTTTACACAGATAATCATGAATATCCATCCAATACATGCCACTCAGATATACTGGATTGTGCCCCCCTTGGCAGAATGTGTATTTCTGACAAGGTAGCAGGTTGTAGTGGAATAAGGTTATGATTTGGATGCAGTGCTCAGCATAGCCTTGAGACGCCACCCCTGTGCAGAACCAGAATAAAGAGGACAGCTTATAATAAACGGTTCCCAGTGAAGGCCTTGCAGTCCTCTGGTGCCCATGGGAGAATCCCAAGAGATTGCCAGGCTCTTGTGAGAAACGCTTGGCCTTGGTCTAGTCTGTAATATTCACACACTGAACACCTGCTGATAAGAGACTTTTCCAGCCCATGCCAGTTTCTGAGACCAGGCGTAGCAAGTGCCAGCCCTTTCATTTTCTAATAAATATTATTAGATGGAGCTGCCAACTGCTTTCATGGGAGCAGATGAGAAGATGATCTATTATGGCTAAGAAGCTAGACCTGGTTATCATAGCGGACTAAACTGGTTTCCTGGCAGAGCCTTTGGAAGACCAGTATCAGACTTTTTGGTAACAAAGTCCCAATTAGGATTACATGCCAAATAGGACCAAATCAAACCAGAAAAAGTGGTTAAATGACACCTGAAGTAAGAGAGGTATGGAGGCTGAAACATTTATTTCATTTTAAACAATGAACATTGCCTGGCTGCCCTGCTAAGCCTGTTTCAAATTTGTTTAGTCTAAAGCCACATCTACACGCGTAGATGCGGCCACGATGTTCCTTATCAATCGAGCCGCTGATGCGGCTCGATTGATAAGATCCGACAGGACGGATCTCCCCACCGCCGATTCCCTGCTCGCTCCCCGCGAGGGGACAATGGCAGGGAATCGAGCGGAAGATAAGCGGCGCGGGGACGAGTGGGAATCGAGCGGGAATTGATTCCGGAGTGAGCGGGGACGCGGAAGAGGCGATTCGGCGGCTAATCGAGCCGCCGGATCGCTGCCTCATCTACACGTGTAGATGAGGCTTAAGGCCCTAAACAAGAATGACTATCAGATGTTGCTGGCTGGCTGGATTAGCTGCATGCTAGTTTCAGGTGTGTGATTCAGACACTATTAATGTCTGAAAGATCAACAGGATGCTAAGCAACTACTGTAGTATGGTCTAAAAGGATATAAATATGATAGCCTCTGCATCCCTTTCACTTCAAGTGTCCTTTAAGTGCTGAACCCTGAGCTTTAATTGAACAGTGGATCAATACAGACTGCTTTGAGGCTGTAAGACCGAACCAGAGAATCCAACAAGTCCGCAAAGATATCAGAGAGAACAGAACCTACAGTATGTCACTTCCCTTTACCCCACCCATCCCATTCCACAGTGTCCTGACAGGCATAGGAATATGCAGCTCATGTACTGTATATAGAGCAGTGGCAAATAAACTGGTGGTTCTACACAAAGGACAGCAGAAATGACAATTTGCATATGATATACTGAGACATTAGAATTGTATGCACAGAGCTGACTTTCTGTTAGTAATGCCAGTGTAGGATACTCAAGGCACCCACAACTGAAGTGAGAAGAATATGGAGGCTGCCATATTTATTTCCTTTTAAACAATACCAGTTGCCTGGCAGCCCTGTCAATCTCTTTGGCTGCAGTAGTGTCTGAGTAACACCAGAAGCAAGCATGCAGCTAATCTTGTCAGATCTGACAATGTCAGAAACACCTGATCTGCTGCATGCTTGTTCAGGGTCTATGGCTGAAAGTATTAAAGGCGGAGGATCAGCAGGATGCCAGGAAACTGGTATTGCCTAAAAGGAAATAAATGTGGCAGCCTCCATAGCCCTCTTGCTACAGTTTTCTTTTAAAAATAAAGGTGCTACAGTTAGACCTGAGTAAGATCACCAATGAGGCAACCTAGGGAGGCCTAGGGCCTGGTGGCTGTCTAGGGGCCTGGATGACGCCTCATCTGACCTGTCCTCCACCCAACTTCACACACTAAAAAAAAGGCAGTTGCATGCAGGCAGAGCTAAAGTTGCCATTTTGTCCAGGGCACCATTTCATCTCAATCCAGCTATGATTTGGATACACGGTAAACAGAATATAAACTGTTTCCCACTTCTGAAGATTTGGAGCTTTTAGTCTGTTAACAGTATTGCTTGAATGAAAATCTTTTTCTAGGCGTCCTTCCCCTTTAATGTGATAGTACTCTGTCTTGTGGGGATGAATGGGATTTCCCCTGCTAGCACTAGTTGTTCCCAATGGTCAACAGGAAAAGCCCTTTCATTAAGCAGAGATGTCACCTAGGAGGCAATGAATAGGCAGCTTGATGTTTAATATGCATAATGAGGCTGCACCAAGCTCTGCCCCATCCCACACATACAATGCCATTAGACTAATGGAAATCCCATCACCCAGGCTCTCTGCATTCTGGACCACATTCCACAAGCCCCACCCCCCTCCTTGTAACTCTTTCAGCCTCCTGCGGGTGATGTATTGCTCGCTCACCATCTGCTGCTCCCTGACTACCACTGCGAGGGAACCGTGGATCCCAACTCACAGAGACCACAGCACATCACTGTACAATATACTCAGACTGCCTCGGATTTATATGACAGAACTGGGCCTGTCTGGAGAAACATTAGAGACTGAGTATATCGCTATACCGCAACAATACAACTCCTCTGTGCTGCATGGAAAGGCATTTTCCCGCTCTGATGAGATGTTCTGGTCTGAGCTGAACTTTTTTTTTTTTTAATAGATTTTCCTCCTCATTAACTTTGGAAAGTTATGTTTAATAATACTGCAAAAGGTTTCATTACCCTTTAGGTGATAAGTAAACAGAAGAACAGGGTTCCCTTCAATCCATGTAATATTAAAAGGGACCAAACTATACAATGGGGTGCGAAAGTTTGGGCAACCTTGTTAATCGTCATGATTTTCTGTATAAATCGTTGGTTGTTATGATGAAAAAAAAATGTCAGTTAAATATATCATATAGGAGACACACACAGTGTTATTTGAAAAGTGAAATGAAGTTCATTGGATTTACAGAAAGTGCACAATAATTGTTTAAATAAAATTAGGCAGGTGCATAAATTTGGGCACTGTTGTCATTTTATTGATTCCAAAACGTGTAGAACTAATTATTGGAACTCAAATTGGCTTGGTAAGCTCAGTGACCCCTGACCTACATACACAGGTGAATCCAATTATGAGAAAGAGTATTTAAGAGGGTCACTTGCAAGTTTCCCTCCTCTTAAGTTTCTATGAAGAGTAGAGAAAATCATGACAATTAACAAGGTTGTCCAAACTTTTGCATCCCACTGTACCTATTGATGTGTGTGTTCTTTGATTACCCCTACAGCACAAAAACAAGAGCTGCTAATAATAAAATGACTTGTGTATGCCTTCGTTGTTTCCTGATTTCACAACCCTAACACCTTTCTCCATGGCTGGCCTGCCTGCAACTTAACCACCTCCAGTCATGTCCATCATAAACTATGTGTCACAACTTCACCTTCCCTCTTACTTCTCTATAAGGCTTATTCATACTAACCAACTTTTTGAGATAAGAAAGAGGGGCACATAAGCCACACCCCTAATCACAAGCCTATAGCTTTAAGTTTTACACAGCCATATCAAACCCACATGTAGACAGCCTGTTTCTGACTTTTGGTCCTCATCAGTACATGGCAGGGATTGATAAGGCTGTATGAAATAGGGCTTGGACCAGTACAACAGAGTAACCAAGCAGCTCAGGGTGCCCCAAACTACTATGAATGTATAGGGGGATAAAAGGAACCAAAAAACCCTCATACTAAAAAAAGCAAAGCTTGGTGTAATTGCCTTCTTAAAACAGAAGGAAATTTGCAATAATTATCCCCTATACATACTTAGTAGTTTGGGTCACCCTGAGCTGCTTGGTTACTCTGTTGTACTGGTCCAAGCCCTATTTCATACAGCCTTATCAATCCCTGCCATGTATAGATGAGGACCAAAAGTCCAAAACAGGCTGTCTACATGTGGGTTTGATATGGCTGTGTAAAACATAAAGCTATAGGCTTGCTATACACCAGCGGTTCTGGATGCTTGCTTGGCTTAAAGAGACTCTGTAACATTAAAAAGATCCCCTGGGGGGTACTCACCTCGGGTGGGGGAAGCCTCCGGATCCTAATGAGGCTTCCCACGCCGTCCTCTGTCCCACGGGGGTCTCGCCGCAGCCCTCCGAACAGCCGGCGACTGTGCCGACTGTCAGTTCAATATTTACCTTTGCTGGCTCCAGCGGGGGCGCTGTGGCGACTTTCTGCACGGAAATAGACGGAAATACCCGATCTCCGTCGGGTCCGCTCTACTGCGCAGGCGCCGGAAACTTGCACCTGCGCAGTAGAGCAGACCCGACGGTGATCGGGTATTTCCGCCTACTTCGGCGCCGAGAGGCATCAGAGCGCCTGCGCAGGAGCCAGGAAGGTAAATATTGCTTCACGGCTGTACGGAGGGCTACAGCGAGACCCCCGAGGGACGCAGGACGGCGTGGGAAGCCTCATTAGGATCCTGAGGCTTCCCCCACCCGAGGTGAGTACCCCCCAGGGGCCGTTTTGTCGTTACAGTTCCTCTTTAACAAGGGCGAAAAGGATAATTTGCATATTCAGTGGTGGAGCATTGTGGGTAACCACAAATGTTCACTTATAACTGAATTATTGCAAATTTCCTTCTGCTTTAAGAAGGCAATAACACCAAGCTTTGCTTTTTTTTAGTAGGAGGGCTTTTTGGTTCCTTTTATCCCCTATACATTCCTAGTAGTTTGGCTCACTCTGAGCTGCTTGGTTACTCTATAATTCAAACCACACTGGTCCTTTCTAACCTGGTTCATTTTCCTTCATATTAACATTTGAAATTCAGAAACAGATCAATTTAAAGGATGAGAATAAAGAGTCAATTAAAGAGAGTCCAAGGTGGGCTCATAAAATTAAATAAAAAAAAGTAGGCTACCTGATCCAGGGGCTGAGCGGATCAGGTAGCCGCAAAAACCGCTGCTCCTGTGGGCCGCACTGGCCCACTTTCACTTTCCTGACCTCTGGGTCACGATGCTGGAATGAGAGAGACTTCGCTCTCATTCACAGTGTGCAGGGAGGCGGGGGACCGGCAGGGGGCGTGGCCAGGGGGAGGGAGCTGCCCAATGGCAGCTCTGGAAACCTTGCAGGAACGCCCCTGGCAGGCATTTTAAACAGGATATCCCTTTCCCCTATGTTTACCTCCAAGATAGTTCCAAATATTGTCACTAATCTCAGGGGGCTATAGCGCAGCGGTGGGGGGGGGGGCAGAGATCGGTAGTGTGGGGAAACAGAGGCATGTCATGAGGCAGAGAACATGCCTTTGCGTCCCATCTTTCCCGTATGGAACCGCCTCAGGTTCTTTTTAAACAATTTTTTTCAGTAGAAAAACATATTTGCGCAGTTCCGTACATCAGCCTTGAAAGAGGGAGAAATGGGGAAGAAAGGGGTGGGGATTTGGTTTCCAAAGAGGGACTGTCCTTCTGAAAAAGGGACAGTTGGCAGGCATGCCTTATTCACACTAGGAGGGTGGCTGTTAGTCATTATGCACTGCACATAGTTTGTGATCTGCATGGTAACACGAAAGTCCAGAGTTTCAGTTTACCATTCACAGTACAGCTGTGTGTTCCTGCATGTTGTGATATAATGCGGCTGGAGAAATGTTATTGCTCGGCGGGACGGGGGCGAGCATTAGTCATCTAAGTTCTGTCACTTACTTGATATTACTTATGTCTTATGTGATAGAGATAGATTGGGATTCTGTATAGCATTTGTGGTAGACTGTAAACCAAGGGCTGTGTGACCTTGAATCATGCACATCTACAGGGAGCCAAGGATGCTCATCTAACTCACTCCGGTGTATAAACTCTTAGTAAAATCTGAACTGGATTAGGATTGGGAATCTTAGTACAACTTCTCACACAACTCCAGAAAGGAAAACCAGATTTGCAATTTTGCCTCTAACAGTTTTTTTTTTTTTGTATTTTTTTAGGCACTTGGTCATTCAATACCAGTCAGGTGTTAGCAATTCAAAATCATGCGTCTAAAGGTGCCCATACATCTAGCGATGTCAGGCAGACTGACCATGAGACAGATCTCTCTCTGGTCGAATGTGATCGGAGAAAGATCTGTTGCCTGACCATACACCACAGGCTGATTCCCAATAGATTTTAGCATAAAATATATAGAAAATCAACCTAGCACCGCCACCTGCCTGGCATAAATGCAAAAAGCACCCCTGTGTCCGTGCAGTGTAAAAATCTCACCTTTCCCGCTGGCTCACTACCGGCCTCACCCGCCATCACTCCTGTGTCCGCTCTTATCGCGAGCGCCACCACGTGGTAGTGTGTGTACCACGAGACATGTGATGTTACACACATGCATGGTACCACTAAGGGGTGATGGCGAAGAAGGCTGGGAGTCATGACAACACACTAGGGCACAGCGGCCGGGGTTTTCACCATGCAACCGATCCACCAAATCGGACCGAGATTATCCAGTATGCTCGACCGATACAGTCGACCGATTTTGGCCTGAAATCGATTGAATCATTGATCAGACATGCTGGTTGCAGAACCCATTTTCATCTGATTCGATAAAATTAACGAATCAGATGGTCGATTGGGCTCCAGGATTGGTAATGTATGGGGCAACTTTAAAAGATGGATATCTAATATGTACAAATATTTTTATATTTTCTAAGATATTCATAAGAAGCTTAACATGGATCCGAGATGAAAAACTAACAATAAGTAACTGGTCTATATATCTTATTTAAATTTAGATACTAGTTTACACAGAAAATCTAGCTGCAAACAGCTTCAACAGTTTATGATTATTTATTCCTGTAATACAATGAGAGCAGCCATGTTCTGTTTGCCACATTACACACAGGCAAGCTGCTGTCCATCTCCAGCCCTCAGCCTGTGAAAACTTCACTCCCCTCTCCTCCTCCATCCTCCTCTCTGCCTCTGAAATCTCTGGCTAGTAACCTCCTCCTCCTCCTGCTCAGACTGAGCTCTCATAAACCCTTGCTACTAAGGCTCAAAGTGCCAAGGCACTCTGGCGAAGCTGTGGGCAAGGCTGGTTTAGTTTATAGGAAATTAGAGTATTAAAACAAAACAAAAAAAGTATTTGGCTTGAGGAATGCCCTATAAACTATATGAAAGGAACACAATTATGCAATGAGTAAAAGTTTATCTCGGATCCACTTTAAGAGGCATCTGGGGTATTTGCTGTACCTACTGATAGCAGCCATACAATGTCAGAGATAGAGACAGGATCTCAGCAAATATATAAACAACTGTTTGTTGCATGTGTGTTGCTCATACCTGTCACATATCCCTCCAAAGCTCTGGGAACAAAAGATTTGGCAAGTTTCAGGTTGTCTGACGTGCATTTTCCAGACTCAAGCCCAAATGACATCCCCATCCTTTTCAGAACCTCAATGTCATCATGGATTTCAAAGGCGTTGTCAAAATTAAAGAGGTATTCAAACCTACAAAAACACAGACATACGTTCAAAGAACTGAGCCATGCTCAGAGAGTGAGAGCAGAGAGATGGCTAATGGAAACTTTGCAGAAGACTGGATAATGCATAGAATGCCAGAGAAAGTTATAAGCACATACGACAGGCCAATGATCAGAGACCTGCACACACAATAGGCCAATGATCAGAGACCTGCACACACGATAGGCTAATGATCAGAGACCTGCACACGCAATAGGCCAATGATCATATACAGGGACACATAACTACTTAATGCACAAAACAAGTGGATTACTCTTAAGGTGTTTTCTACCTATTCGCCACACTCACTTGTCACTAGAAATACTGCAGTCAATGACCGTCTTTTTGCTGGTGTTGACAATGATAAATGGCAGCTTGATGGTGGAGTTTACGGCTGGTGGCGTTTGGCTCTGCTGCTCGTTCTGTCTGTTCCTCTGAATGAGGTGTTTGAAGGCAATTTGCTGTGGAAGGGAGAGAATGCAATTAGGTGGTGACAGGAGGAACAAAATGTCTCTACAGCCATGTAAACATTTAAGATGGCAGCTAGAAATACAATGCCAGATCTGCATATAAGTGATCGTTCTAACAAGATCTGTACATTAATATAAAGACATCCAGTGCTTAAACATATCTGACACGGGTGAGAGTACACTTCATGCATGCCCAGCAGCAAAAAAAACGCTTGTACAAAGCCATTTACTCCATGCACAAGCGACATTGTGCTACTGGGCATGTGCAGACCATATTTGCACTAGCTCAGTACGTTCACACTCATACACTGATGAGAGTGCGACCATAAAACGGAAGAGTGCCCTGGGTAGCAGCGGTGGGCTCGAGGAGGATCTGTGAAGCCTTTGGAGTATCCAGAGGCTTCTCACTAATTAGACAAGTATCTAACGTTCAATCATTTTTTTTCCTCAGAGGTTTGCTTTAGCTCCGTCATAATTGGCTGAAATATTTTACCACAATGATGTATGGTCACATGAGTGTACTGGTCAGACTGTCACAAGACCAAAACACTACTGCCCTTCTGTTCATCTTATGGTTGTGAGCCACCAAGTCAGTTCCTCTTAGTTACCTCAATAAAAGAGAAAGACAACCACACTTTTCCAAGCACACAGCACTTTACTGTTACAGGCACCATAGTGGACAATTAGCGCAGTGCTTTGATAATACACAGGGTCTATGAATACTAAACAGCTTATCATTGTAGTCACATGTGTCTCTTATCTTCTGATCTTGAAAGCAGAACTGGGACGGTTTATAGATATGAGCGATATAAAAGAGCCTTTGAAGACCATAATAGCAGCTGTGAAACTAAACATGGCCATATATAGGCTCAACAAGAATGAAGTTGGACACACATCAGCTTGTCCTCGAACAAATTGTATCGCACCTGGATCTACTGCAATCATCTTCGGGGTTCTGCAAAAACAGGTTTCTAGCTCACAATTGGTGATAGTTACATTTATGCAGTGAGCAGGGTAGGAACAGACTTCCTCTGAAGAAAATACAGCGACACATTCCTAGTTTTGATCACTAAAGAGAGAAAATACATTTCTAAAGACCTGTGACAGCAGCTTCAGAAAACCTTTGGTAGGGCTTACTTTCGAAGAACTGAAGTGCTAATTACAACAATCCTATCTGTAGCAAGAAAGGCAACATTAAGACTTACTACTAAAATCTCTTTCAAGAATGAATCAAAAAGGACATCCTCCTTGAGAGATCACCTCTCTATTAAGATTAATACCTCTTATAGTTTTAATACAAACACCGTGAATGGAGGGTTATTAGGGTGCTGTCCTTCCATTTCCTGGCAAAGAGGTTACAGGTAATCTAACGTTGTCTTTCCTAAGTCATCTCAGGACAGCACCCATGAGAAGATAAACAAGACTAATGCATTACAGATGAGCAATTGCTTTCAACACTCCACACTCAAATGTTAAATCTGCCTTTAGTCTGTAATGTCTTACAAAACATATTATGCTACTCCAAGAGGCAGCTTTGTACGTGCCCAGTAGTGGTTCCTGCCTTTTCTGCCCAAGTTGAAACAGCTCTTGTAAAATAAATCCTGTAAGGCTTAAGCAATGGTGGCTTCTGAAACCTGATTGGGTCTTGTCTGATTGGGTCTTGTCCAGCAATGAGAACTTGCAGGGAATTCGATCTACTTCAGAAAGATGTAACGTCCAGGAATCAACATCTGACATCTAGATAATGCAAACATTCCTAGTTTTGATCACTAAAGAGAGAAAATACATTTCTAAAGACCTGTGACTTCTAGAAAGGAGGAGTTGAATCTACAAGTACTTCTATATTCCGTAATAGAGCAGTAAGGCTCTTTAATAGACAGAACCTGCATTTCTCCCACCCTTCAGGCATAGAAGATTGTGAAGAAGGCCATCATAAAGGTCTTATTTTTCTGCAAGAGTATGTGGGACTGCACCTATCCTATTACTAACATGAATATTTGAAATGTCATTCAACTTCATGTCCAAATGGGGATGGAGATGTCATTAGGACTGGACGTTGTCCTGAGGTGATCTTGAAAATGTGACAGCAAGAGTGACAGGATTCCACACCTGCCCCCTCTGTCCACTAGAGGTCATGTTTCAGAGGCGAGATCTGTTTTATCCTGAATGAGTTTTCTATCCCCAAACTTGAAACAGTGACCTCTAGGGGAAAGAGTGAGAGTGGACTCCTACCAACAAACTGCCACAGAAGTTGCAAACGCATTTTTTTTCCAAGATACTGAAAAAAGCACTTGGGTCATTTTCTGTGAAGGTTCTCATTCCAGCAAGTCATGGTATATCCCATGTAAAATAAGGTAGCTTTGCCCGGACACATTTTTCAGTTCTAGAAGACATGTAATTGCTCCTACGGAGAAATTCTTCAGTTCTAATGTGTGAAGTACATTTCTAGGCATACTATAAGTACAGCTAACACACTTACTTCAGCTAACATTGTAGCTTAAAGTAGTTTTCAGGTTAATGGCAAATATATTGGTGGTCCCTTTGTCTGATCATAGATGACATCTTTTTCAGACCAGTGCTTTTCAGTTGAAAATGTGGACCTAATTAGCTTCAACAGATTCTCCCTTCTTTAGGTGTGAACAGACTGCAGAGTCTGTACCTGCAGAGGAAGCCCTACTACTTTGGGCCAAGAACTTCCGCAGAGGTTGCTTGGTGTTGGCACTCTGGTAGTCTAGACTGCACATAAACCAAGTTGCTCTGCCTGATTGTGATATTTGTTGAAGAACATCCTGAGTTTCTCCAACGTTCTCAGTTGTTCACATAAGTGAGTCAGCCAGCTGGCTGGAGAGAGGTTCCTTATGTCGATGACCGGTTTGAAAGACAAATATTGCTTAAAAGGGTATGAATTACGGCTGCTATTAACTTCATGGAGTTCACCTTTCAGACATGAAGGTTGGAAGGAGGGTGTCCTCGTTCTCTCAGCATGGGCATAACAATCACCCCTGCCATCGCAGGGGGGCCAGAGGGGGCCACTCCTTTTATCCAACCGCAAGTGCAGCCAATCATCAAAAAAAAAAAAACCTCCCTGTTTGCTCACAAAAAAACATGTGCAGGAGGGTCAGGGTGTGTAGTTTTCTCCTACTTCCAGGTGCTGCTTCACAGCAGAACACTCTGCTGCAATTTGTGGGCTCCCGGTCACGTGACCCTCATGGTGTTTGTGGACCAAGGGGTCCCATGCTATAATTTTTGCAGAGGGGCCCTATTAAGTCTAGTTATGCCCCTTCTCCTCAGGAAGCTACACTCACAATCGGCTGGCATCATCTTTGCAGCTAATGTATGTCTATGCAGGGTTTGTGGCATACAGGAAGTGAAAGTAGTCATACACAGCTTGGTATGACCAACTATTGACTCTAGTTCACATCAGTGATGACATGAATACCAGTATTAAAGACCATAAGTGCAAAAGAACAGTAACTTAATTCCAGTCTTATATGGCTTCCAGTACTACTGTAATGTGACCTTATTATTGGTCACTTTACGAGTTAGATGTTTAGTACTAAAGACGGTGCAAGGAGAAGCAGTACAATGTGAACTAATGCTATATTTTGCATAAAAGTAGTAACTATAAATAAAAACCCTTCATGCAGATGGATTTCTGTTACTGACCCTCCTCATGTAGTACTAACAACACACAATAGTTGGATAGGAAAATAAGAACAGGACAGGGCACTTGTGCTGGGACTCTATGTCTGACGGGACTCAACAATCGCTTCCATTGTCATGGTCTTCATTCTTACTATGCTGCAAAAGCTGAATGGGTGGCCCTGTGACCGCGGCCTCACATGATGCAAGCTTACAAGAACAATTACACACAGTGCAGTGTTTTACTGCAGCAACTACAGGGAGAGAAATATACTACAGAGAAGAAAACCTAGAAGAGTCAGGTCTTACAACAAAGCATGCACAGTCTAGGTATATGATGGTGCTCCTGTGACACGGGACCTATAGCACCATCATGGGACAAAATTCTGCAGACTTAATGTTTGCTTATGAAAGTAGGCCTAAATTTACATCACAGGAACCTATAGGCACAGATTTTCTGGCAGCCTAGACTTCACCCTCCATAAACCTTCGAACTGCACCGCAAGAGAGCTGGTTGGCCCAGGTGTCAATTCTCCCTTTCTTCCCTTGCCGGTCATAACTACAGTTAGCCCTTAGAGCTCTTTCACACCAGAGCCCATTTGCTGCGTTTTGACGCAAAGTCACAACTCTGCGTTAACCGAGGTAAAATGAAAGTCCGTAGACTTTCATTTTACCTTTCACACCCGACGCTGCGTTTCGATGCGTTGCGGTATGACGCACCCGGGAGCTTTTAATCGTCGGGAGCCAGCGTTTTCCCGTCGGGTGAATTAATAGCTACCGCCGCTGATTGCGTCACACCGCAGCATCCCGACGACACCCCGCAGGCTATTTAAAGAGACTCTGTAACAAAATTTTCAGCCTTATTTCTTCTATCCTATAAGTTCCTATACATGTTCTAATGTGGTCTGGCTTACTGCAGCCTTTCCTAGTTGCACAGTGGCTGTACTATCTCTGTTATATAATCTAATCTTCTTTCCTTTGTCAGCTTTGTCGGGCTCACGCACTCAGGCAGGAATGTGCTGCTCTGCTTGTGATAGGATAAAAGTTATGCACACTCTCTCCAAGCCCCCTGCAGGCTCTGTATGAGTAACAGACTGAGCTTCTCTCAGCCTATCACAAGCTGGTTAGAAGCCATGTCTTTTGTTTGTAAACACTGCCTAAAACTGGCAATTACAAGCCAGGATTGCAGCAGGGAGTGGCAGAAACAGCACAGAGTGGCCCAGGAGAACATAATGAATAGAATGGTAGGATTTTTATTGTAATAATTTTAGAGTACAAATTCTCTTTAACATGTACAGGAGAATGGTTGATGTGAAAGAGCCCTTAGTACCGGGTTTCCCCAAATGTAAGACATCCTCTGAAAGTAAGCCCTAGTAAATATTTCGAGTGTGCTCAAAATATAAGACCTACTTCTAAAATAAGCCCTAGTAAAATTTAGCCTGCATCCCTCTAAAAGAAGTCCCAAGCAGCAGACCCGTTCTCCCCGTCCCCCCGCCTGCCCGCCCGCAGCCTCGCTTTACCTCCCGGCTGCTAGTGCTCGTGGCCCCGTCCTGCAGAGAATCCACATCCTCCTGTTTATTGCCGGCATAATTCACACACCGCAGATTAGCGGTGACGTCTGGTAAAGTCAGCTAATGTATCCAATAAGAGCGCTGACCTATACAGGAAGTGATCTTTGTTTACTTCCTGTATAGGGCAGCGCTCGTATTGGATACATTAGCTGCCTTTACCAGATGTCACCGCTAATCTGCGGTGTATGAATTATGCCGGCAATAAACAGGAGGATATGGATTTTCTGCAGGACGGGGCCACGAGTGCTAGCAGTGGTAAGGTAAAGCAAGGCGGCGGAGGGTAGGAGAGAACAGGTCTGCCGCTTGGGCTGTGTTCAAGCCTGCGAGTGGGCGGGTGGCCGGGGACAGAAGGTCTGCCACTTACGACTGCTTTTAGGAGGATCTGGAATTTCTGCAGGAGTGGGCCAGGACAGTGTAAGTTGTAAAGCGGGCAGGAGCAGGTCTGCTGCTTGGGGGGTCTGCAAGTCTGACAGCCACAGGGGCTTATTTAGCAGGGAGCAGAGGGGGAAGCAGCCTATATACACTAAAGGTGATGGCTACCCCCGGAAAATATAAGACCTCCCCAAAAATAAGCCCTAGCACATTTTTTGACGGGTAAATTAATATAAGACAGTGTCTTATTTTCGGGGAAACACGGTATTAGGTAGGCAGGAGTACCCTAAGTATTAAGTGGCTAGTGGTGCCCCCGACTGAAGGGTGATCTCGTCAGTGGAATACCGAGAGCTGGGTGAGTAACCTCTCTTTTATGCTCTGCTCGGAACTCTACATAGGGAAGGATGGGGGAAAAGACACTAGGGGAGGGAAGCCAGGTTCCTCTCCAGCATCAGGCGCCTGTAGGCACGTGCCTACAGTGCCTTGCCTACAGCGCCTTGTAGTAAATCCGGTTCTGAAAGCATTTTACTTAGCTATGCACAACAATTCTAATATATCTTTACACACACACACAATTTTTTTGTCAAACTTATATATGTTAGTTTGGATTTTTTTTTCTTTCAGTTTTGTACACAAGTAGTAAACACCTATCCCCACTGTCATGTAGAGACCACAGATATTTATTCTGCATCTTTCAGTCCACATTTTAATGTGATTGGCTACTGCTCGGTCATACTAAATGCATACTGCATTGCAGCCACTTAGATTAATGAGTCCTGCTATGTTCTAGTGATCTATAATTAATATAAGGAGGAGTGCTGGCCTTAGGGTGGATAGTGCTCTATGGAAAGTCCATCATGCACTGCTTAGGCCTGTGGGTGTATTCTGTCATTTTCTCTCCTACATCTTCAGCTATCAAACACACCCTTCTCCAGGATGCTGGTTCATTCATTCCTGCTTATGACTGGTTGTATCACAGAGCAAATCACATTGCATAGAGAAAGGGACTTTTTAATGAGTGCTGAAGCAGAAGGGCAGAAATTCACAAGAAATACACCTACAGCTTGAAAACCTGGGCTCAGTAGGCAGGTGGCTTCTCAAAGGAAAAAAGTGACATGTATAGATTTGGAGGGATGGGATAGTCTTGAAAATGTTTTAAGAGGAACTTTACTGAAAGATAGCAATAGGGGGGAAAAAATAAATCAATACATTGCAAGTTAAAACAAACACACGTATATATACACACATATATGAGAGAGAGAGAGAGAGAGAGAGAGAGAGAGAGAGAGAGAGAGAGAGAGAGAGAGAGAGAGAGAGAGAGAGAGAGAGAGAGAGAGAGAACCATGGCCCTGTCATTACACTGTGGGAGGGGTTTCCCTACAATATCAGGCATACAGACGTCCTTGCTGATCTATTTGAGAAAAGGTAAAGATTTTTCATGGGAATGGGGGTATTGGCTACTGATTGGGATGAAGTTCAATCCTAGATTCAAGTTCCTATTTAGGAGGCCAACCTCTGCCTCGGGTGCGTGCACGGCGCCCTCTGCCTTAGGTGTGTCTATGGCACCCTCTGCCTTAGGTGTGTCTATGGCACCCTATGTCTTGGGTGCGTGCACGGCACCCTCTGCCTTCGGTGTGTCTATGGCGCCCTCTGCCTTGGGTGTGTCTATGGCGCCCTCTGCCTTGGGTGTGTCTATGGCGCCCTCTGCCTTGGGTGTGTCTATGGCGCCCTCTGCCTTGGGTGTGTGTATGACACCCTACCCTGGGCAGAAGCACCAATGCCACATTTAAAAAGCTTTTCCTGTACAGAAGCATAAGAAACAGCGATGTGGGGAAGACTGGAAGAAGATTAGTTACCTGTAGCAGCAGCTCCTGCAGCTGAGCGCTCTTCTGCTTGATACGTTCTATTCTCCTCTGCTTCTCGATCTACAATTCCAGCAGGAAATAAAAAAACAAGTAAATTGTAACAACTAAATCATTATCAATATAAATCACATAGTAATCATACAACAACAACTTCCATGAGCTAAAAACTACGGTATTTATAACCCTCTCTATATACTGTATTTGCATGTCTCTCGTATAAAAGACATGTTTTCTGTTTCCACTTATTTTAAAGAGGAACTGTAAAGACATATACAGGAATGCAGTAAATTATTCAGGATGGCCACTTGTATGGTAATATTCCTGTATTTAGCATCAGAAAAACTCCCTCTATCTAAATATTGCTGTTTATGTAGTCCCGCCCTCCCACTTCACTGAGACTGACGTCTAGGCTGTTTATTATACAGAATCCCCTTCCCCTAACTCCCCCACAGCATTCTGGGAGGCCAGAGGTCTTTTCTGCTGGCTTTAGAATTCTGGGGCCTACATGCAATAAGCTTTTACTCCTGGGTGACATTTTCACACCTTGTCAATAAAATGCCTTTTAAACCACCAGCAAGCAAGACAGTAATTATTTTAAAACAATCATGAAATATCTCCTAGGACAAAACTCATTTAAAATTGCTAATTGCATATGGGCCTCAGTAACTAACATTCCGCAGAGATCACCTGCCAGTTCTAAAGATGTTGCCGCCTATGTGAAATGTCAGAATGTAAATCAGGGAGAGGAAAGATTTTACAATGAGCCAACATGGACTACATAAATTACTACAAAAAAAAAAGCCATTTTATTTATATTATTCTGACTACAGTTTCTCTTTAAAGGTTTGTAATCAAGATACACTGTTGGACAATTGCCACAATACCCACACCGTGTAATCAGACTGACATAACTTGTTAGTAATCCAGGATCTCAGCCTACTTATAGACTAATTATAGATCCTCTATAGAGGATAGTTACATCAGCTAATTCTACGGTACACAAGCCGAAAGTGCGGTCATTTATTCTCAGAAAGCTCCAGGATCCCAGCCTGCTTAGATCACAGTAACAGCTCATCAAACTCCAATATTAAACTGTGCTCTGTAAGGTCACGATGAACAGAATCACACACTACTGTAATAGTTAACTTCTCAGCCAGAGTACTTCAGGGCAGAGCTATGGGTCTCCCAGTACTTCTAAGCGTTGTATTTATGTATATTTCATAACTTCACCAAATCAGATAAATACCAACACATACTCGTTTTAGCTAGATCCAGGATAAAGCAGTTTTTATTCTGCAAGACTTGTGGTTTCAGTGAAGTAGTTCTTGCTGGATTATAAACGCCAGTTCATTTAAAGGACAATTGAAGTGAGAAGGATATGAGACTGCCATATTTATTTCCTTTAAAATAATGCACATTTCCTGGAATTCCTACTGATCCTCTGCCTCTAATACTTTTCTGAACAATCAGAAAGTTCAGATGTTGCCGACTGAAGTCTGATTGCGTTTGCCGCATGCATGTTCCAGGTGTGTGACTTACATATGAAAGATCAGCAGGAAGACAGGCAACTGGTATTGGAAATAAATATGGCAGCCTCCATATCCCACGCACTTCAGGTGTCCTTTAAGACGGGTCAATAAGATGAGATGGAGTTTCTTGGTGACATTCAGGAAATGATTTCCAAAACTGCTGATGGAGTGCATTAGAGATGTGCAGGGAAAGGGGCATACACACTATGGCCCTTATTCAATGCACTTGTTCTAAGTTTTCTTCTAGAAGATCATATTTCATCTTCTGATTTAAATAATTTTTCAGCTCTCTGCAATAGAAAAAGTACCAAAAAGTGTCTTGCTATTGTTAAGGTGTGAAGAACAGCACCTGGCAGGGAAAGTGAATTGAATTATTATTATGGCAGTCATAAGCCCTACATATCTTACACTGTCAAAATAAGAGGGGGTTATTTTTAGCACTGCAACAACTCTTCATCTCTTGTAGACTGGAACTGGGTCTCAAAAGGGTCTTCTCACCTACAACAAGATGCCTCACTTACAAGTGATTGGTGGTGGACTGACCACTCTATGGGCCTATTCTAGCTTTAAAGGACAACTGTAATGAAAGGGTATGGAGGCTGCCATGTTTATTTCATTTTAAACAATACCAGGGCCTGCCCTCCACAGAAAGAGCAGGTAGATAAAAACTGCTGTTATTAGCAGTAGCAATGAGCAAACAAAAGCTTTAATCAGCAGGAGGTAGAGAGATAGAACATTTTTCTTCAAACAGTTTAGAAAAATCACACTTTACATTTGCACCTACCCCTGGATAAATAAGGGCAGTGGGATGGGGGAGGGGTGTAGCTTCTACAGCTATTAGAAACCAGGACAAACTGCAGAAAAAAAGCTGCTTGGATCTCTTTAAGTTACCACTAATGGAATCTTCAACTGGTTAAAATAGGCCTCTCAAATGTTAGGAGGGTCTTCGAACAGGCAAATCAGTTCTGTCCGAATATTTAGTGTACTACTGTGACATTTCTACTATAGAAATAATTTATCTAAAAGCATATTTTAGATTCATTACTGTTCCTTAAAAAGAAGTCAATACAAAAAGAACTCGCTGTAATCGATCCAGCTATAATGAATACGTAGAATGTTTATTTCATTACTTAGAACCTCCGTGTTTTAATCCTTGAAATGGGGGAGATATATACACAAGGGCCTCTTATAAAGCCGTTAACAATTGGTAACGCTTTTTAATATTTAGAATTATACACAATTCTGATAAGTCAGGGAAATTGGGAACAGGAGGCCATATAAATCCTGTGAAACTGCATCATCCTTACATAATGCGGAGAGTGGAAATAGCACAGGATAACGCATATTACCACCCCCGCTCCTGCAAGGAGACACGCTCTGCTGGAGCACAGTAGTAATGAGCTGCTGAGTCAGCTTTCTCCACAGCTGGGTACCGGGACTCACTACATCTCCTGCCTGGGCTGCAGCACATACAGGCTGAGCGAGGATACAGCACTGCACTGACCTGCTGTCACTACATCTCCTGCCTGGGCTGCAGCACATACAGGCTGAGCGAGGATACAGCACTGCACTGACCTGCTGTCACTACATCTCCTGCCTGGGCTGCAGCACATACAGGCTGAGCGAGGATACAGCACTGCACTGACCTGCTGTCACTACATCTCCTGCCTGGGCTGCAGCACATACAGGCTGAGCGAGGATACAGCACTGCACTGACCTGCTGTCACTACATCTCCTGCCTGGGCTGCAGCACATACAGGCTAAGCGAGGATACAGCACTGCACTGACCTGCTGTCACTACATCTCCTGCCTGGGCTGCAGCACATACAGGCTGAGCGAGGATACAGCACAACACTGACCTGCTGTCACTACATCTCCTGCCTGGGCTGCAGCACATACAGGCTGAGCGAGGATATAGCGCCTGCACTGACCTGCTGACTGTACAGCAATCCAACACTACATCTCCTGCCTGGGCTGCAGCACATACAGGCCGAGCAAGGATACAGCACTGGCCTGCTGGCTGTATAGTAATCAGTCACTACATCTCCTGCCTGGGCTGCAGCACAAACAGGTTGAGTAGGGGATACAGTACAGTACTGACCTGCTGACTGTACAGCAATCCGTCACTACATCTCCTACCTGGGCTGCAGCACATACAGCCTCAGCGAGGATACAGCACAACACTGACCTACTGTCACTACATCTGCCTGGGCTGCAGCACATACAGCCTCAGCGAGGATACAGCACTGCACTGACCTGCTGGCTGTACAGCAATCCAACACTACATCTCCTGCCTGGGCTGCAGCACATACAGCCTCAGCGAGGATACAGCACTGCACTGACCTGCTGGCTGTACAGCAATCCGTCACTACATCTCCTGCCTGGGCTGCAGCACATACAGCCTCAGCGAGGATACAGCACAACACTGACCTGCTGGCTGTACAGCATTCCAACACTACATCTCCTGCCTGGGCTGCAGCACATACAGGCCGAGCAAGGATACAGCACTGGCCTGCTGGCTGTATAGTAATCAGTCACTACATCTCCTGCCTGGGCTGCAGCACAAACAGGTTGAGTAGGGGATACAGTACAGTACTGACCTGCTGACTGTACAGCAATCCGTCACTACATCTCCTACCTGGGCTGCAGCACATACAGCCTCAGCGAGGATACAGCACAACACTGACCTACTGTCACTACATCTGCCTGGGCTGCAGCACATACAGCCTCAGCGAGGATACAGCACTGCACTGACCTGCTGGCTGTACAGCAATCCAACACTACATCTCCTGCCTGGGCTGCAGCACATACAGCCTCAGCGAGGATACAGCACTGCACTGACCTGCTGGCTGTACAGCAATCCGTCACTACATCTCCTGCCTGGGCTGCAGCACATACAGCCTCAGCGAGGATACAGCACAACACTGACCTGCTGGCTGTACAGCATTCCAACACTACATCTCCTGCCTGGGCTGCAGCACATACAGCCTCAGCGAGGATACAGCACAACACTGACCTGCTGGCTGTACAGCAATCCAACACTACATCTCCTGCCTGGGCTGCAGCACATACAGCCTCAGCGAGGATACAGCACAACACTGACCTGCTGGCTGTACAGCAATCCAACACTACATCTCCTGCCTGGGCTGCAGCACATACAGCCTCAGCGAGGATACAGCACTGGCCTGCTGGCTGTACAGCAATCCGTCACTACATCTCCTGCCTGGGCTCCAGCACATACAACCTCAGCGAGGATACAGCACAACACTGACCTACTGTCACTACATCTCCTGCCTGGGCTGCAGCACATACAGCCTCAGCGAGGATACAGCACAACACTGACCTGCTGGCTGTACAGCAATCCAACACTACATCTCCTGCCTGGGCTGCAGCACATACAGCCTCAGCGAGGATACAGCACAACACTGACCTGCTGGCTGTACAGCAATCCAACACTACATCTCCTGCCTGGGCTGCAGCACATACAGCCTCAGCGAGGATACAGCACTGGCCTGCTGGCTGTACAGCAATCCGTCACTACATCTCCTGCCTGGGCTGCAGCACATACAGCCTCAGCGAGGATACAGCACAACACTGACCTACTGTCACTACATCTGCCTGGGCTGCAGCACATACAGCCTCAGCGAGGATACAGCACAACACTGACCTACTGTCACTACATCTCCTGCCTGGGCTGCAGCACATACAGCCTCAGAGAGGATACAGCACTGCACTAACCTGCTGGCTGTACAGCAATCAAACACTACATCTCCTGCCTGGGCTGCACACATACAGGCTGAGTGGGGATACAGCACAGGACTGACCTACTGGCTGTACAGCAATCCGTCAATACATCTCCTGCCTGGGCTGCAGCACATACAGGCTGAGCGAGAAAACAGCACAGCACTGACCTGCTGACTGTACAGTAATCCGTCACTACAACTCCTGCCTGGGCTGCAGCACATACAGGCTGAGCGAGGATACAGCACAGCACTGACCTGCTGTCACTACATCTCCTGCTGGGCTGCAGCACATAAAGGCTGAGTGGGGATACAGCACTGCACTGACCTGCTGGCTGTACAGTAATCCGTCACATCTCCTGCCTGGGCTGCAGCACAAGTGTATTGTCCTAATCGCGAATATCCGCCAAGCAGTTCTTAGACATTTTGCACTCATTAGGTTTACTTAGGATATATAGAAAACAATATTTAATATGTAGGTTTTCTAACATACATGAAATAGGACATATTATATATTGTTTTTTCCGTAATGAATTGGGCTTGAACACAAACAAAATGTACTTTTTCTGAAGATAACATTTTTGAGTGAAATACGTTAAAAAATAGTGAAATAAAAAATAAATAAATAAATAATTTTCCTGACAAAAATGTTACTGTTTAGAAACAAAGCCCTGATTCTGTTGAATCCAACTATACCAGATATGTATTGGTATCCAACTCTTCCTGTCCTGGAATAGGTGTGCCAGTACAGGTAGCCAGATATAGGTTCAGCCAGCATAGGTAGCCTGGAATAGGTGCCCCCAGTACAGGTATAGGTTCAGCCAATATAGGTAGCCATGTATAGGTCCCACCAATAAAGGTAGCCAGATATAGGTGCAGCCAGTCTAGGTAGCCAGGAATAGGTGCCTCAGTATAGGTAGCATGTATAAGTGCACCAATATACAGGGAGTGCAGAATTATTAGGCAAGTTGTATTTTTGAGGAATAATTTTATTATTGAACAACCATGTTCTCAATGAACCCAAAAAAAACTCATTAATATCAAAGCTGAATATTTTTGAAAGTAGTTTTTAGTTTGTTTTTAGTTTTAGCTACTTTAGAGGGATATTTGTGTGTGCAGGTGACTATTACTGTGCATAATTATTAGGCAACTTAACAAAAAACAAATATATACCCATTTCAATTATTTATTTTTACCAGTGAAACCAATATAACATCTCAACATTCACAAATATACATTTCTGACATTCAAAAACAAAACAAAAACAAATCAGTGACCAATATAGCCACCTTTCTTTGCAAGGACACTCAAAAGCCTGTCATCCATGGATTCTGTCAGTGTTTTGATCTGTTCACCATCAACATTGCGTGCAGCAGCAACCACAGCCTCCCAGACACTGTTCAGAGAGGTGTACTGTTTTCCCTCTTTGTAAATCTCACATGTTATGATGGACCACAGGTTCTCAATGGGGTTCAGATCTGGTGAACAAGGAGGCCATGTCATTAGTTTTTCTTCTTTTATACCCTTTCTTGCCAGCCACGCTGTGGAGTGCTTGGACGCGTGTGATGGAGCATTGTCCTGCATGAAAATCATGTTTTTCTTGAAGGATGCAGACTTCTTCCTGTACCACTGCTTGAAGAAGGTGTCTTCCAGAAACTGGCAGTAGGACTGGGAGTTGAGCTTGACTCCATCCTCAACCCGAAAAGACCCCACAAGCTCATCTTTGATGATACCAGCCGAAACCAGTACTCCACCTCCACCTTGCTGGCGTCTGAGTCGGACTGGAGCTCTCTGCCCTTTACCAATCCAGCCACGGGCCCATCCATCTGGCCCATCAAGACTCACTCTCATTTCATCAGTCCATAAAACCTTAGAAAAATCTTTCTGTCTTGAGATATTTCTTGGCCCAGTCTTGACGTTTCAGCTTGTGTGTCTTGTTCAGTGGTGGTCGTCTTTCAGCCTTTCTTACCTTGGCCATGTCTCTGAGTATTGCACACCTTGGGCTTGATTCACAAAGCGGTGCTAACCTACTTAGCACGTCTAAAGTCTTTAGACGCGCTAACCAGGGTGCTAAGTAGGTTAGCACCGGATTTCTCAATCAGATCGCGCGCTAACTTTGCGCGCGCAAAGTTTTACGCGCGCTAAGTCCCATAGGCTTTAATGGGCACTTCGCGCGAAGCGCCCTGTGCAGTACGCGCGTTAAGTTTTACGCGCGCTAAGTCCCATAGGCTTTAATGGGCACTTCGCGCGGAGCGCCCTGTGCAGTACGCGCGTAAAGTTTTACGCGCATAAAGTTTTGCGCGCGTAAACTTTTATGAGCGAAAAGCTTGTTTAGACGTGCTAAGGGGGCTTTCACAGGCGTGCTAACAGTTAACACCGCTTTGTGAATCAAGCCCCTTGTGCTTTTGGGCACTCCAGTGATGTTGCAGCTCTGAAATATGGCCAAACTGGTGGAAAGTGGCATCTTGGCAGCTGCACACTTGACTTTTCTCAGTTCATGGGCAGTTATTTTGCGCCTTGCTTTTTCCACACGCTTCTTGCGACCCTGTTGACTATTTTAAATGAAACACTTGATTGTTCGATGATCACGCTTCAGAAGCTTTGCAATTTTAAGAGTGCTGCATCCCTCTGCAAGATATCTCACTATATTGGACTTTTCTGAGCCTGTCAAGTCCTTCTTTTGACCCATTTTGCCAAAGGAAAGGAAGTTGCCTAATAATTATGCACACCTGATATAGGGTGTTGCTGTCATTAGACCACGCCCCTTCTCATTACAGAGATGCACATCACCTAATATGCTTAATTGGTAGTAGGCTTTCGAGCCTATACAGCTTGGAGTAAGACAACATGCATAAAGAGGATGATGTGATCACAATACTAATTTGCCTAATAATTTTGCACTCCCTGTAGGTAGCAGGTATAGGTGCCACTGTGGGGAGCGGGGCAGACATCTTCCCTCCCTTCACATGGGCCACCCACCTGTGGCCCCCTGCAAAGCTGGAGCACAGTGGTCAGCGTGTAATTAACTCACCCGATCGCTGGCTCCATGTGATATCCCCACTGGCAGTAGGCTTCTCCCTCCTCTCCCGATCTCTGTATGACGTGTAGTAGTCAGGCGTCATACAGGAAGTAGAGAGGAGACGGCGGGGATACCGCATGAAGCAAGCTACCTAGTGAGTAGTTCCACACCGACCGCTGCTCGACCTATGCAGGTGGGAGGAAGAAATGATGTCGCCCCTAGTATGTTGTTGGCAGTTGAAGCTCTTCCCTGCCAAAACACACCTAGTAGGTGCTTGGCAGGGAAAGGATTAAACAAATCTAAGTAGTCACCCCCTAGATTCTCACACTCCTGTAACACTGGCACAACAAGGCAGAGGAACAGAAAGTTACCTCTAGATTCTCACACTCCTGGACGGAATTCGATGGTAGACCAATCCACTTAATCTCCTTCTTCTCCTTAGAGATAATATTCATGGCCATCAATACATTAAGAGCATCATAAACCCTCCGCCTGATGTTCTTCTGGTCATAAGCCTGAAATGAGGAGGAAAAACCTTAAATAAGAGCTTGAAATTTGATTGGAAATTGCAATATGTGGTTTTACGTAGCATATGAGCCACTTGTCAGCTAGAAGTAATTTTTTTAGTACGATTAACAATGTCCAGTTTATGCTCTGCAGCAATCTTAAAGCAGTAGGGCCAGCCATACTTAAATAACATATTTATTGTACTGTCTACATTTTTATTTCAGTGAATTTTATATAGTAAATCAAGAGAAAACTGTTCCATGCATTTTACATCTTTATTGCCTCTGACTGAAGCCAATCCTAATGTCATTTCCTCCCTTACTCTTTTTTTCTCCTTTGCCTGAAATGGTGTATGCAAACTGCACTGTCATATCTAGCTTGCTTTGTAAACAGGAGCCTTCCTAAACAATCTGTTCAAATTCTAAGGCCCGATCAACAGAGTTCACAAAGGATCATCAAGGAGAGAAGAAAAAAAAAAGTCTGTAAACTCTTGCTTAGGTGATATCGGGACAGCAAAAGTTGCTGAAATGATAAGTAAAATTGTAGTTTTGCATTTACAGAACAAACATTCATAATAAATGCAAACTGTCCTATAATCAATGATTTAATTAGTTTAATTTAGGATTAGTAAATGGATTCTAATTTATAGTCAGTAATAATACAGTACCTTACACAGTTTCCAGTCTGATGAAAAATTGATAGAAAACACACTTTGCACTGCTGAATAATGAAAGGTTCACTTGGTGGGAAAATAATAATGTCTAGATAGCACATTTCTTTCTTTACATGGAGTAGATGGGTGCTTATTCCCCACTTGTACCTGAAGCTTTCTTGATTGCAAACCCAGCGCTGATTACACAGCTAGCTGCAATCAGGAATAGTCAGCACTCAGTAAGTGGTCAAATATTTTTAGGCATCTGTACAGTGGAAGTACAATTGTTACTGCAGTATTATTATTTTGGATTTATATAGCGGTTAGAATCTTCTGTTTCTCTGTATAAATGCTTATGTTTGTATATATCTAATACAAAGTTTTGTGTGGCAATAAACAATGAGTGTCAATGAGCTTCTGAGTGTGTTTAGATGCCATGCAAACCAACATATCTCCATCCATTTTATGGCTGATACATACCATGTAACTTCCAGCCAGATCCACGGAGTGATGGATAAGTTCCAGAATGTCCGATCTGCTTCCGATAGAGAAAAGGATGGATTTTGTGAAGTACTAGTTTCAAAATTCATCCCTTTTTTCAATCGGAAGCAGATTGAATACGCCGTAAACTATCGATATGACTGGAAAATTGCACGGTGTGCATCAGCCATAACAGTCCAAGAAAGAGTGGTGATGGGAGATTTCTACCAGCACGATTTGTCACTAGTAGAGTTACCCGTAATCAAAATTACAAGTTGCAATTACTGGCCGCAGGAGAGGGAGGGTTAAAGCCAATGGAAACCGCTCATTAAAAAAAGAAAACAGATACTTACCTAAGGAGAGGGATGGCTCTGGGTCCTAATGAGCCTTCCTCTTCTCTCCCGCTACCTGCCGTGCTGCGTTGTCCCCAGGAGCTGTATTTGACTAAATTGGTCAAATACTGCTCCTTCCACCAGTGACTTAGGAAAGGCTTCGGGAGCCTGAGTCCTCCCGAAGACGGCCGCTCCATATTGCGCACGCGCAGTATGGAGTCGCCTGTCTTCAGGAGGACTTTGCTCCTGAAGACTTCCGATGTCCCCCGCAGCGGGGGATTGGAACGGGGGATCCAGCACTGCACTGAGGGCACCAGGAGAGTAGAGGGAAGGCTCATTAGGACCTAGAGCCTTCCCTCTCCTTAGGTATGTATCTGGTTTCTTTTTTTAATGAGCAGTTCCCATTGGCTTTAAAAACTTACCCATGCTGATGCCTATAGCTGATGTGCTCCACTTGCATTTCATGTCATCTTCCATATCACTCCCATGCTTCCTCCTCCAACCCGGAAGGATTAAAGAGAACCCGAGGCGGGGTTCTCACAACAAAATCCGCATACAGAGGCTGGCTCTGCCTATCGAGCCCAGCCTCTGTTGCTAATCCGATCCCCCCTAAATCCCACCTGCACTCAGCCAGACCCCATAAATCACAGCCGCGCTGTGCGGCTGTGTTTACCTTCCGAACGTCAGTCTCGGCGCTCCCCTGGCCTCCTGCAGAGCTCCGGTCCCCACCCGCGTCCCTTCATTCCAATCAGCGTGGAGGGAAGGGACGTGGGCGGGGACCGGAGCGTTACAGGAGGCGGGGGAGAGAGGAGACTGACGTTCGGAAGCTAAACACAGCCGCTGCTGACAGGCTGCGTGTCGGCAGCGCGGCTGTAATTTATGGGGTCTGGCTGAGCGCAGGGGGGATTTAGGGGGGGGATCTGATTAGCAACAGAGGCTGGGCTCTATAGGCAGAGCCAGCCTCTGTATGGGGATTTTGTTGTGAGAACCCCGCCTCGGGTTCTCTTTAAGCATGGAAGTGACGTGGAACGCATCAGTTATAGACCGCGGCATAAGTACATTAATCAAGACTATGGCCTCGATTCATAAAACTGCCTGCGAGCGGGGAAAGTCGAGCGGGGAAACACCGCTGTCGGTATTTCCGCCTTCAGGGTGGTAATTCATAAAAATTTAGCTACTTGTGATATACGTGCGGAGATACTCCGCTGTAGGCAGGCGTTAGGCTGTCGGGAGACATGCGGAAACAGGGGAAGCAGGCGGAATCCCTCCGTGCGGTGTTCTCTCTGCAGCTGCTTGGGAGGTCTGTCCCATTCACTGCAACGGATTCCGCACGCTTCTCGCCACATCAGAGGTAGCGGTAATACCCGTCCGCATACCGCTACCTCTAATCTTTATGAATTGACATTTGTTACTGTTGCTGTGATAATCACCGCGCAAGGCGGTGATTGATCACTCTGCTCGCAAATGTCGGCTTTTCATGCGGAAAAAGCCTTTATGAATGCATATTTTGGTGTGTGGTCGGTAAAGTGAGCGTTTTTTTGCATTTCCGAATGCGGGAATGCTTTATGAATCGAGGCCAAAGTGTAATTTACAAGGAATGTAACTCATTCAAATCCCTAATATCCAAATCCAGATTGTCTAATTTGGGATGTCTATCCATAATGCTTTTGGATACAAATCCTGCCATACACATTTTTCTGGGCAATTAAAAGACTTCTGTAGAATCAGCCAGGAATCTATTGCTGCAACTTTCAAACAATTTTGGCCCAATTTGCAATCCAAAGCATGGAGGATAAATGACTACATAGGATTGCTCTGCAATTTCTGATTCTGTATTTCTGATCAGGGAGAGATGAATCACATTCCATAACAGGCCACTATTGACACGTATGGCTAGTAGGGATGATCAATGAGATACAAATAATTTAGAGTTCATGCAGAATTATGTACATTTATTAAGCAAATATATGCAGATTAAAAATGGACCAATCAATTTCTGTGGGAGGTGATTGGCCCATTTTCAAGCTGCATATATGTGCATAAAAATTTACATAATTCTGCATGAACTCGGAAATATTGGCATCTCTTTAATCAGCCCTGATAGCTAGGTTTAAACATTTTATCGTAAAATGGAGGTAAAGCTGTGTGTTCAGCATCTTAAAGGAAGACACGTTAAATTCACTCTAAAACTGTCTAAGGGCTATGGCCCACTTGAGTGATTTTAGCAACGTTTTGGTATTTCTGATGATCGCTGATGACTCCAAAAGCACCATGCTAATGAAATTCAATAGAGACAAATCCACAGGAGCTATTGCGGTTAGGGAAATCACAAATGCGAGCCCTGCATCATTTTTGGAGCAATTACTCCAAAACAAAATATAGGAATGCTGCAATACTGCTTTTTATTTGCTGTACAAAATCGATTTTGCAGCGATTTTACTACCAAAACCAATTAAAAAATGGATTTTACAAATCAAAACTGCTCTACAAATGTAAGCACTAAAATAAAATTGCTTACAAAACGCTAAACAATTGCGGCTGCGATTAGCGATCTGTAGTGGCTGCCTAGCTTTAATGTATGAACAAGTACAGGAACAAGTGCAGTTAATAATTTAGTGAGGGCATACACCATACATTACAAGACAAACAAGAGTACCATATACATTTTACTTACAGAGTCGGAGGTCAGGTGACCAGCAGAGGTTGTAAATTCAGCCACCAGCTCATCAGCTACCTCATTGTAGGACGTGGTTCCTTTGGTCTGAACCTTCTCACAGACCTTCATAGAGAAATGCCGAAGGCCCTTCCCACTTTTCTCACCTCTTTTGCTTCTCTTACTGTAGGTAGAAAACATAAAAATAACCTATTACAGCCGTACAACCAAGGACAACACAGCATTGTTAGCATTGCGGCTGCTCATAATGGTAAAACTCAAACTGTAGCAACAACAGAGAACATGTAAGTTCAGCTCAGCATCACAGCTTACAAAATTAACAACAGAAAATTGATACATTGTAAGCGCGGATACATTTCACTTCACTCTACAGCAGTGGTCCTCAAACTAAGGCCCGCGGGCCGAATGTGGCCCCCTGAGGCTTTTTTACCGGCCCACCACACACAAAATGTATTACTTATAGATGCGGTCAGCTACATCTTTAAATATTGGTGGTCCGCATATAGAATAGCAGTGTTGGCACCACCCATCCACATGGAAACCAGAAAGCAGTAATTTGCTGGTTTCCAATCAAATTACACTTCAGGTGACACTGCTGTCCAAGTGGACTGCAGGTTTTCACCTGTGTATGCTTCACTGTCTGGCCTGTAAAGACTTCATTTTATGTATACTCCGGCCCCCCAGCAGTCTGAAGTATGTGGACCCGGCCCTCGACCCAAAACGTTTGGGGACCCCTGCTCTACAGTGATGCTGTGAGGAAATAACTTGCTAGCTGTTGTACCTCAGAGGCGAGTCACATGACCAGCTGCTGGAGACACTGGGGATGGAAATCGCAGTACAATTTTCAAGAAGAATTGTACTGTGTGCATGTGTAGAATGCTCCCAGTGACTGAAGTGGGACTGAGGAGGCGGGTGGTCAGGGCCAGGCATGCGCAGTAGCTGTGACTAGAACTCCAGTTGCAGATCTTTCTGAGGGGCAGCAGAGCAACACAGGACACCCAGAGGAGTCCGAGGGACCTGAAAGACGAGTGGCTGGAAGAAGCCCCAGGTAAGTAAAAATCCACTTTTTAAATGTCAATTCAGGTGTGCTTTAAGGTGATACAAGTGATGCACAGGCAGCAATGACCGCAGGTATCCCAGGACATACCAGGTGGCTGTGAGACTCATCTGGGACAAGAATACCAATTACTAATATATTTGCAAATGGCAATAAAAGCACAAACTGGCACAATGTATTAGGCTTAAAGTATAACTGTCAGGCATAAAATCAAAAATCAATTATTTGTATCTGGTAAACAAGTAATAAGGATGCTAACCAGGGAATCCAAAAGTTAAAATCACTCTTACTTTTCTTGTTGATAAATGATCATTCCCCAGTTTACATGACTCTTATTTGGTACACACACAATTTGGTACATAAAGAGGAAGTTGGAGGGCATGCCGGGTTGTCTTTTTTTGCTTCTCTACTTCCCCTCAGACTTAACTAATGCAGCCTGATCAGCTGAAGCCTCTTTCCCTCCTGTTTTCCTCTCCCACACCTCTGTTCCTCTCTGATTGGCCAATATTTCTCATGCTGAGACAATGCACTTTCTATAGTGAAGGGCGGGCAAATCAGGCAGAGGAGAATAAGGGAGGAAATTACATCAGGATTGGCTTCAAAATAGTCACAGTTAAAATGGGAAATGCTAAGAAGGATTTTCTTTTTTTCCTTTTCTGTAGAAAAATCACTATAATCCAAACGTGGACAATGCAATATATATGTTATGTAAGTAGAGCAAGTATTTATCTACTTATATATGTTTTTTTACATAGTATGGCTGACAGCTCATCTTTTTATTATTATTGATTTATAAAGCGCCAACATATTCTGTGGCACTGTACAAAAAGCCACCCTCTCTCAAGAGCCCCTCTGAAATAAAAAATGTGCAATACACTGGTGCATCGGAATAAATTAGACTATCAAGGTAATTTACTTTAATAATTCAATTCAAAAAGTAAAACTCCTATATAATATAGAATTATGACACACAAAGTGGTGTATTTCAAGTATTAATTTCTTTTCATGTTGCCGATTATGGCCTCTAGGCAATGACAACACCAACTTCAGTAAAATTTGAATACTGTAATTCAATATTGTAAACTGAGGTGATGTTTGTATAGTTTTGATTAAACATTACTTCCAGTATAAAAGACAGAGCCTTTTTTAAAGTATGGTACTCTTTCAGGGCCAGGTTAGGTCCGAAACATGTCAGTAGTTTCACCACGTGGCTGGAAATGGTACACACACACACAGGTGTCCAACTCAAGGCCCGCGGGCCGAATGCAGTCCTTCATGCCATTGTATGTGGCCCTCGAAAGCTTCCATTGTCCATCATTGTAAGTGGCAATAGAACAACAGCGCACTGTCTTCCCGTCCAGAGGAGCACACCGCCACAGCGCTTCTGATTGAAACATTGTCCATTTCATTTGGGGCGCAGCAATAATCCATAAACACCCTCCAACGAAAATTAGCATGGGGACCCCTCCTTGGACCCAAATCCCCAACAACCCCCTTAACTGGTAAAACACACACCTTCCCCTCCGACACCATCTCCGTACATAGCAAGGTAGTGCAGCGGAGCAGATATTTACCTGCTCCAGTGATGCGTTGTTTCTCTTCATTCTGGCTGTTGCCTGCTCTGGGCTGTGAAATGTCTCAGGAGCCAGAAGTATGCAGCATAGTGCATGTCGCTATCAGGAAGATCAGAGGAGACACAAAGTAGCACTGAAGCAGGCAAATATCTATCTGCTCCACTGCACTACTCTGCAGAAGGGGGAGCAGCAGATCCACCACGGCTGCTATAGTTACGCCTCTTGGTTTGAGACACTTCAATGTTAAATCTTAAACAATTTGGCCCGTGACTTAGACTGTGTTTTGCATAATCTTCGTCACTCTCAAGCCTCATACTCACGGGCTACAACTGTCGCCGCAACCACATGGCACGCACGTGTTGCCGCGACAGGTCGCCCGTGTGTATGAGGTGCGCACCCTGAACCGTCGCTCGTCGCTGCTGTCGGCAGGTGATTGGCGTGGTCAATCGCCTGCAACAGCTGTCGCCACAACATCAATGCAACTGTCGCTAGTCCGCCGTGTGTATGCGGACTAGCGACAGCAATGCCATACACAATGTATGGAGCTTCCGGCGGAGGGGGGGGGGGGAACCTTCCGCGACAGCTTCCGCCTAATCTGTGTCCCTCTGTGTGCCGTGTGTAGCTGCCGTGTGTGTGTGTGTGTGTGTGTGTGTGTGTTTATGGCTCGAGCCACCTCTGGCTCATGTGTATGAGCCTTCAGAATGCACCTCAAAACTTTTGGCACCAGAGCTTTCTGTCATGCTGCCCCTACCCTTTGGAACTCAGTATCCCACCCAGTATAGATAGCCCCAACCCTGGAGTTATTCAAATCCAGACTGAAAAGCTACCCGATTCATTAGCATGCTTATTTTCTTCCCAGTTTAACTCCTTACCACCAATCACCCTTTCCTACTTTTTCCTATACTTAAACTACATGATAGCAGTGCTTCTGTCTGCTGTGGCCTTGTATGACATTAACCACTTTTTCCACCACTACAGTATATCTACGTCCTCTGTGACTTCATCTAAGCCACGAGTCAGTAGATATACGTCTTGTAGCTGAAACACAGCTGTGCAGGACTGGGCTTGCTCCTGTGCAGAACCTCCGACACCATCTCATTCTGCTATTTTAGTGCAAATTTTTATTTTAATTTGAGATTTGGAGCCTAGCACACGCAGCTGGGAGGGGTGATCAGGACACAGGACAGTTATTATTATTATTATTATTATTATTATTATTATTTATTGTATTTATAAAGCGCCAACATATTACGCAGCGCTGGACAATAAATATATACAATGATACAAGGATGACATACATAGGGTTATACACATAGAACAAAGTTATACATACAAATTGTACAAAATACATGATCATGCAATATGGGCTGGTTAGGTAGGCCCAGTAATACAAGTACAGGCTGTCATAGGACAGGAGCACATGATCCTGTAGATTACACTAGGGAGTGGAGGACCCTGCCAGAGGCTTACAATCTAAAGGGAGGGGTGGAAACACTAGGGGGGGCTGTTAAATATTCCTTAGAGAGTTACTGTGTGGTAGGAGGTGGGTAGGCCATCATAAAGAGGTGGGTTTTGAGGGCTTGCTTGAATGTGTTGAAAGAGGGAGCAAGTCTGATGGGTGGTGGAAGGGCATTCCAGAGGGTGGGGGCAGCTCTTGAGAAATCCTGCAGGCGGGCATGGGAGTGTGAAATGCGCGGGGTGGTGAGGCGAAGGTCGTTGGAGGAACGGAGGGGGCGACCTGGTGTATACTTGTGAACAAGCTGCGAGATGTAGGTAGGGCATGTTTTGTGCACAGATTTATACGCCAGGCATAGAATCTTGAAACTTATCCTGAGACGGATAGGGAGCCAGTGCAGGGATTCACAAAGGGGAGATGTGGATGCAGAGCGGTGGGAAGAATGGATGAGTCTTGCAGCCGCGTTCATCACTGATTGAAGGGGGGCAGTGCGTTTCAGGGGGAGGCCAGAAAGGAGTGAGTTACAGTAATCAAGGCGGGAGATGATGAGGGCATGGATGAGCAGTTTGGTCGTGTCCGGGGTTAAGAATGGGCGGATCTTGGAGATATTACGGAGGTGGAAATTGCAGGCTCTTGTGATGTTTTGGATGTGTGGGATGAAGGAGAGGTCAGAGTCCAAGGTGACACCCAGGCAGCGGGCCTGGGAGGTAGGGAGAATGGTTGTGTTGTCGATTGTGAGGTGGAAACCTGGGATGGGTGCAGCAGCATGGGGTGGAAGGATCAGGAGCTCAGTTTTGTCTAGGTTAAGCTTTAGGAACCTAGCTGACATCCAGGAGGAAATTGCTGAGAGACACGAGGAGACCTTGTTTATGGTGGTGGCTGAGAGATCAGGGGTATGGATGTGTCTCATGCTCCCTGTCACCTCCTTTCAACCAAAAAGATGGCTGCCCCCATAACAAAGATGGCTGCCCTCATGAAATCACAAACATTTGCCTGTTCTTTTAAAACAGAGTGGGTAAGAGATTATATTACCGATCTATTTTAAATTAACATAACTAATGTAACTTAATGACAGTATGTTTGTTTAGGCTAAAGTATACGTAACTGTAGGTTTTATACTGCAGTTATGTTGAATATTTGACTATTATATACACTGAATATTTCTTGCTATGGGGAAACATTTTCCACAGATTGGAGGCATCCTATACGTCTCTGGATTGGCTTGAATGTGACTACGTAGATGGATCTCTCAGTGAAAGTATTTCTGGATTTGCTTGCTGTGAATTAAAAAGCATAAGGGAACGAAAGGCTTAAAAAGGTAGATGGCAGGGGGTGGAGAAGTGCAACCAGGCTGTAATTGTTATGCCTTGACTGCAGCTTTTTATATATATCAACATGAAACACTTAATTGCTATACTTTTTCACTTCCTCTATAGGTGCCCCTTGATTCTGATGTATAGACAATACAGATATAACTGCAGGAACTCACTGCAGTAGCTGTGTCCCAATATACAGCCAGCTCTCTGTACACTGCAGAGCCGGTGTACATTGCAGAGCCTGGATGAAGGACACAGCGGACGACAGAAACGTTTCCTGACAAGTGGTTGCCACAGCGGCCAGGCGTTCCCGGGAAGCATGCAGGGCGATTAGTTCCAGATTCTTTGTTGGGCAAAGCAGCAGGAAGTGAATAGAAGTGGAAGAGTCAGGACTGTGCCAGGGACCAACTGGTCTGAACTGCTCAACATTTACAGCTTTCAGACAGGAGGCTCTATAGCATCTGCTCAGTGCTTTCACACATCTGAAGAATGGCGTATTGTGCGCTGCATTGTATGGAGTACGCGGGATACACACTGCACACATTACTGCGCTCCACAGAAGAACTACTAAAGGCCCAGATATTCCGCAAGACATGAGGCAACACAGCCCACTTCTCAGAGCTTCACCTTTTATTACTTTTATTTTACTATTAACAGGAAAAATTCCCGCACTCCAGATCATCGTGCATCCTGATTGGCTGTATCTCCTACATAAAGGAGTATGCAGATTTTTTGTGCCCCATTAGCCTGCACAGTTGTTCAAAGCAAATGAATCAGAAAGTAATCATGATTAGCATTTGTTTAAAGTGGACCTGAACTCTTGCACAAGATAGAAGGAAAAACAGAGAGAAATGCACCCGTTTGTATTTAGAGAGTTTAGCCTGTCTTATTCCCTCTTATCTGCGACTAATCACAAGATATAATTTGATCCCTTAACCTGACTGCCACGGTAGATAAGCTCCTTTGAAAGCACAGGATGTTGACAATATGCCTGCTTCCATGAAAGCAGCAAGTAAACACACTGCAGATTTATTGCAGGATTTGTATCAGCTGTAACAAAGAAATGTGTTTCTTTGAAGGTTATTATGCTGTTGAGTATCTTTTAGAGCAGAGAAGCGGTTTTGTGTTCAGGTCGACTTTAAGTAGCGCCAATATATTACGCAGCACTGAATAATACATGGGCAATATTTTCAGGAAGAGGCTGAAAAAACAGCTACTGCTACTTTATTTTCACAGTATATCATGAATGAACAAATTAGAAAGGAATTTGGGAACCAGCCTATCCAATCCAGGCGTTAGGATGACACTTTTAGCGTCATCTCCACTCATAATAACTGAACATGCAATATAATTAGGCAGCAGTGATCATTTTTAATAGCTGCCTGACTCCTGGGATTTGTTCGGCTCAGCAATGTATTATTTCTCTTATTGAATACCTCACATATTCATGGCAGCACGGTGGCTTAGTGGTTATAACTGTATCTGCATGAAGTTTGTACGTTTTCTCCGTGTCTGTGTGGGTTTCCTGAAGGCACTCCAGTTTCCTCATATCCCAAAAACATAGACGATGATACATATACTACACAATACATATATAGACATATGACTACGGTAGAGATTAGATTGTGAGCCCCCCTAAGGGACAGTTAAGGGACAAGACAATATACTCTGTACAGCATTGCGGAAGATGTCAGCGCTATAGAAATACTAAATAAGAATAACAATGTCACTCAGGGCACTTTCTCACCTCTCTGTATGCATACGTTGGAGAAAGGGGATGGGTAATTTCAGCGGCATGCGATACCGCTAGTGGAATATGGGCAATACTGCTAAGGCTTTTACCTATGAAGCAGGAAATCTGGATGTCAAATTCCACCCCTAGCAATTTCCTAATCTAGCCCCTACTGTAAACCCTACGCCTAACACTACCCATCACTGCCTAATAAAATTCAGGCTTTGGCTATTGTCGACGCCCAAATTACATACAGGGCGCCAAGTAACATTGTGGTCATATCAGCAGGTGTCGTGTGGTGCCAAAACACTTGCTTCACTCTGTCCTGCTTATTTCTATTCACGCATCTCTCAATGTATAAATCCTAGTGTGACTGGAAAGCTGGCCATACACATATACAGTGCATCCCAATGTTCTAACTCTATCCCTTACAGAAAGAAATAGATATCCATCACTCAGGGCATCGATTCCAGCAGGCAATTTATTAAAAATTGATTGAAGCGCAGCATTGAACTGTTCAATGCAGTGCAGCACTATGGGCCATCGATCTACTGCCGCTCTTGCCCTGGCCGAAGTCAACCTAGATTTTCCGACCTGTCCGATCCATGCGTTCAATTGATTTGTCAAAAAGCATTTGATAGAACATTTTTGGGGAATCTAACTGGAAAATCTTTGTGTTGGGCATTTTAAGGACCAATATAAACCAAGCAACATTTACTGGCCAGGCCAAGGCTGGGAAGGCACTAGCATCTCCTTGCAGAGCCCAGAGGGCACGTCTGTGTCTCCTCGAGTGCTCCATTCCCCGCTCAGCCATATGCAGAGAGGTGCACAGTGGAAGGCACAGGCACAACTCACTTAAAGGGACTCCGAGCAGTGCAGAAACTATGGAAAGATGCATATCATTTTAAAGCTCTCTTTCTCTTCATTCCAATGATATATAAACCACCGCCCTACGCCTTTTAGTTTTCGCTATTTTCGCGATCGAAATTGCAGCGGCTTCGATCGCGAAAATAGAGAAAACTAAAAGGCGTAGGGCGAAGATTTAGGGGTCGTCAGAAAGAGGAGAAAGAGAGCTTTAAAATGATATCCATCTTTGCATAGTTATATTGCATTACACAGGGCGACTTTTTCTCAAAGTCAGCAGCTCCATTCAGCAGAAAAAGTCGCCCTGTGTAATACAATGTAACTATGGAAAGATGGATATCATTTTAAAGCTCTCTTTCTCCTCTTTCTGGCGACCCCTAAATCGTCGCTCTACGCCTTTTAGTTTTCTCTATTTTCGCAATCGAAGTCGCGGACGCGGCAATTTCAAACGCGAAAATAACGAAAACTAAAAGGCGTAGGGTGGTGGTTTATATATCATTGAAAAGAGGAGAAAGAGCTTTAAAATGATATCCATCTTTCCATAGTTTCTGCACTGCTCGGAGTCCCTTTAAAGTAGTACTGTAGGAGGGTAGGGGGAAAAAAAAAAAGTTGAACTTACCTGGGGCTTCTAATGGTCCCCCGCAGACATCCTGTTCCCGCGCAGCCACTCACCGATGCTCTGGTCCCCCAACTCCAGTTCACTTCTGGAATTTCCGACTTTAAAGTCGGAAACCCACTGTGCCTGCATGGCCATGTCCTTGCTCCCCCTGACGCCACCAGGAGCATACTGGGCAGGCTCAGATCATACTGGGCATGGGCAATACACTTCTGGTGACATCAGCGGGAGGGAGGGTGCGGCCGAGCAGACGCAGTGGTTTTCCTACTTTAAAGTCGCAAATTCTGGAAGTGAACTGGAGGCAGAAACCGAAGCATCGGTAATTGGCTGCGTGGGCACAGAATGTCTGTGGGGCACCATTAGAAGCCCCAGGTAAGTTCAACTCTTTTTCCTCCTACCCCCTATCGTCATGGCCGTTTCTACGGCCGTGCAGAGCGTGCCGCCGCCCGGGGCGCTGCTGGGAGGGGGGCGCTGTGATGGAGGGGGGAGCCGCAGCCGCGGGGAGGGCAGCTCGACCTCTCCCTCCCTCTCCCCGGGCCGCCCTCCATGCGATTCCCCCTCGGACGGAGTGCAGAGTAATGCACAGGGAAGCGCTATAGAAAACTACTCACCTCGCTGACTCCAAGCGCTGCTCTCTCGCCGCCAGTCTCATCTCTGCCTACACGCTGATACACACACACGCTGCTAAACAGGAAGCAGCGTGTGTGTGCATCAGCGTGTAGGCAGAGAGGAGACTGGCTGCGGCTCCCCCCTCCATCAGGGGGGCACCTACCTAACCTATACTGGGGCAGCTACCTATCTAACCTATCCTGGGGGGCACCTACCTAATCTAACCTATACTGGGGGGCACCTACCTAATCTAACCTATACTGGGGGACACCTACCTAATCTAACCTATACTGGGGGGCAGCTACCTAATCTAACCTATACTGAGGGGGCAGCTACCTAATCTAACCTATACTGAGGGGGCAGCTACCTAATCTAACCTATACTGAGGGGGCAGCTACCTAATCTAACCTATACTGAGGGGCACCTACCTAGCTAACCTATACTGGGGGCACCTACCTATCTAATCTATCCTGGGGGGTACTTACCTAATCTAACCTATCCTGGGGGGCACCTACCTAATCTAACCTATACTGGGGGGCACCTACCTAATCTAACCTATACTGGGGGGCACCTACCTAATATAACCTATACTGGGTGGCAGCTACCTAATCTAACCTATACTGAGGGGGCAGCTACCTAATCTAACCTATACTGAGGGGGCAGCTACCTAATCTAACCTATACTGGGGGGCACTTACCCAATCTAACCTATACTGGGGGGCACCTACCTATCTAACCTATACTGGGGGGCAGCTACCTATCTAACCTATACTGGGGAGCAGCTACCTATTTAACCTATCCTGGGGGGCACCTACCTAATTTAACCTATCCTGGGGGGCACCTACCTAATCTAACCTATACTGGGTGCAGCTACCTAATCTAACCTATACTGAGGGGGCAACTACCTAATCTAACCTATACTGGGGGGCACCTACCTATCTAACCTATACTGGGGGGCACCTACCTATCTAACCTATACTGGGGGGCACCTACCTATCTAACCTATACTGGGGGGCAGCTACCTATCTAACCTATACTGGGGGCAGCTACCTATCTAACCTATACTGGGGGCAGCTACCTATCTAACCTATACTGGGGACAGCTACCTATCTAACCTGGGGGGCAGCTACCTAATCTAACCTATACTGAGGGGGCAGCTACCTAATCTAACCTATACTGGGGGTCACCTACCTATCTAACCTATACTGGGGGGCACCTACCTATCCTATACTGGGGGGCACCTACCTATCTAACCTATACTGGGGGGCACCTTCCTATCTAACCTATAGTGGGAGCATTAACTTATCTAACCTGTATTGGGGGCACCTACCTACCTACCTAGTCTATACAGGTGACAACTATACTGGCTACCTATATTGGAGGCACCTACCTAACTAACCTATACTGGGGGCATCTACCTATCTAACCTATGCGGGGGGCAACTATTCTGGCTACCTATATTAGAGGCACCCACCTAGCTAACCTGTACTGGGGGCACCTAACTATCTAACTTATACCGGGGACGCCTGCCTATCTAACCTATTTTGTGGGCAACTATACTGGCTACCTATACTGGAGGCACCTACCTGGCTAACCTATACCGGAGGCAACTATACTGGCTCACCTATGCCTGGCTACCTATACTGGGGGGACCTATAGCTGGCTACCTATACTGGGGTACCTATTTTGGGGGAATCTATACTGAGTACAACTAGACCTGGCTAACCTACACTGCGGGCACCCATACCTTGCTGCGGGGGGGGGGGGGGGGCGCAATTTTTACACCCTCGCCCTGGGAGCATTTTAGCCTAGAAACTGCACTGCCTATCGTACTCCTTTAACACCGCCAGGAACTTCAGTATCTTCTTCACATCACACAGTTCTGCATCTCCTCTTTGATGCCCTCTAGTGGCAAGGCTCATTACCGCACCGTTGGAGTAGACAGGGAGGAGACACTAAACTGTACAACGCGGAGAATAGTTAATAGTTGCAGGGAGGGTGATATTACAAACACCTATGCAAATGAGCCGATACTCTCTCCACTCTGTGAATGAAAGGGAGTTTTCTGACAACACTTTTACAACAAGAAAGAGAGAGATACATAAGGAAAGATTTACAGCACTATAGGTCCTCATTTTAGTTGAAATCCTAATACTCACCTCTCAGAGAAGTCAGACTCTATGAACTCACGGGCACGTTTTCTGTCCCTGGAAAAAAACAAACAAAAAACAGATAGAATTAGGTCATTCTGCATTAGATACACATGAAGGCCCAGTTCACACTGGCAATTAGTGGCAAACGGATCTGTGAAACAGATCTGATTACTGGTCGATCACCTCCATTTTCACTCAGTTTCTGTTCAACTGCTTCTGTTCCCCCACATCCCCTCCAGAACTCCATCCACAAAGCGGATTTGGCTCGCTTAAATGGTCTGTTTCTTCACTAATGTGAAGAAACGTTCCATTTTCTCACTGCCCCCAAAAGCACTTCAGCTTCCGTTTCCTTTCTGCTGGGCTCAGCGGTCCAGAAAAATTGCTGCAGGACCAAATTTGCAGTCTGTTCAGCGGATCATGTGGAACGGATCGGTTCTAACAGACCAATGTGAATGGATCCATAGGTTAACATTGGACCGTTTTTCACCACCAGTGTGAACTGGGCCGAAGACTGAAGAGTCAACTCTCTAATTTCCCAACAGTTTTTAAGTAGACATCATGAGATGAGTGATAAGAGCAGCATTCCTTCTACAAACATTACAAATAAATGTGTCCAAAAATGAAGTTACCCAGGGATCCAGCTGGTAGTGTCTGTGATGTGGCTCTGAGTGACCATGGCTGACGTCGGTGCAGAGAACTGTCTCGCTATGAGAAGGTCTCTTCCTGCGCTCAATCTCTGGGGAGTGCTTATAATCTGGGAAGACAAACATAAAGATATGATTAATGCTGAATCCAGCTCACCCCGAGATTAGCTGCTCTCTTGTGAATAACAATCTCCCTAGTAGAACTTCTCATTATGCTCATTATTAACCCCAGAGCTCATTGAGACACAGGAAATTGGGGCTTTCCACTGTGACACCATACACTGCAGCTCAATGCTTCATTGTCAGGGGCAAGGTTTCAGGTTCAGGCTTCTGAGGTAAAAACAACAATTACATACACAAAACACAACCCATTACCATCTCTATTGTCCTAGCATCAATGAGTATGCATCCATACACTGGAGAGGTTACGCCTTGTTTAAATCACACCTGACGTGAGGCAAAGCTACACAAGATAAGCATAGAGGTATGTTTATGCTGGATCCTCATGCCTCAGTGCTATGTCTGTTCCTCTGCTCATTCCTCACGGTCCTAGTAATCAATCCTTGAAAAATGTGGCTTTTGGCTTGAATCAAATTTTATGAGAGGAAGAGGCAGGCTTGCCGCAATGTTACCTCCTGTCAGCCTCCCATTCCCTCCTCTTCCCCGCCCCATTCACTCCCCTTAAAGTGGATCTGAGATGAAAAACTAACTATAACAAGTAACTTGTCTATATATCTTTTCTAAAGTTTAGATAGTTTACACAGCAAATCTAGCTGCAAACAGCTTCAATAGAATAGGATTACATCTTCCTGTGGTACAATGACAGCAGCCATGTTGTTTGTAAACATTACAAACAGGCAAGCTTATCTGCATCTTCTGTGAAAAAAAACAAACAATCCCCCCTCCTCCTCCCCTCTGCCTCAAATCTCTGGCTAGTAATACCCCCCCCCCCCTCCCCAGACTGAGCTTCCATGAGCCCTTGCTACTGCCAAGGCTCTCTGAAAAATTGTGGACGAGGCTTGTTTAGTTTATAGAGAATTAGAGTATTAAAACAAAAAAGTATTTGGCTTGAGGAATGCCATATAAACAATAGGAAAGGAACACAATTATGCAATGAGTAAAAGTTCATCTCGGATCCACTTTAAGAGGAGGAAGTGCGAGGTTGGTGGAACATTCCAAGCTTACCTCCTTCTGTCTTAAAATATGACTAAGCAAAAGTCAAATTTTGTAAGGAGCAATTAGGAAAGGCACAGACGATGCACACAGGTACGTGAATCCAGCATGAACTTGTCTCTGTGCTCATCTTAGGTAGCTTTGCCTCTGATCAGGTATCCTTTAATTCATAAGCTTTAATATGATACCCAATAGCTTGGTCATCAGTTACTGTATGTTTCACTTTTTGACATGATAGGAGACTTCTGCAACTTAAGATCCTGAAGAAGTTGAATGGATTTTATAGCAGGATCTGTGGGAAGAGCTACCACTTCTTGACTTGCATTTTTACCATGATCACACTGCAAAGGGCTGGTCAAAGACTGGATTCCCTAAAAAGATTACAGTCTAAAGCAATACAAGTCTGTCATGTAGGAAGGACTAGTAAAGAGGTTCCAGATCTGGCAATGGTTTGACATCCACTAAGAAAGCAGGTTATATACTGCTATTGTTTTATATCATCACAGGCTATGGCAGGCCACTTCCACTTTTACCCTACAGAGCAGAACAAGCATCCCCACCAATACCTAAACAGGGCGTTTGTATAATAGAAGGCTGGCTGAAGTCAAGAAGCAGCCATGACTGACCATTATTGCATCCTGTACAGGACTCTACAAAGGGTTGATTGTCTGGGAGGCAATTTGATTCTGTATACTTGGTTAGACTTTAGGCCCCTTAACCATTTTGCATGATTTTGGCCATGTTTTGGGTAAAAGGGATGCAACACAATCCGCAGGGACAAATAATCATCAGACGTGCATAGTCTGTCTGATTTTTGTGTGTGCCGTTCTCATTTTTCAGTTTTTTTTTTCTTTCTTCCTTTCCCTCATCCTTTCTCTATTTTTCGTTTTTAGTCACAGATCGATATATAATAAAGGCAAGCAGAGTATGATGCAAATTAAGGCCCAAAGCCACAGGAGCACTGCAATAAAGTGCATATCATGGGCTAGGCAATAAAGACAGGAGCTGAAATCCGAGAGGGCTGAAAGAAAAGGAAAAAAGTATTGTGTGTACCTAGCGTAAGGTGTTTTCTGTTCATAGGGCTAGCTATGGCAGAACAGAGAAAAGCTAGCTATGTTTGTGAGTAGGCCTCAGTGAGGAAGGAGCCCAGCACCTCATGCCATCCACTGCCTACGCATCAAGGTATTCTAACAGCTCATGCCACAAGCCATTCCTGGCATTTAATGGTGCTGTATAGCTTTCACAGAACGCTAGCACATTGTAAACTCCCTTCTTCCCAATCAGATCAGTTCACACTATGAGCCTGGCGCTGGCTGCCATTTCTAAAATCCCGCCGCAGGCAATGTGGTGGCTCTGACAAGTGATTCTGAATGGAAAATGCTGATGTGCGCCAGCGAAATCACTAGCAGGTGCCAGTCAACGCCCGCTGAAAGGACCAATCAGCACAAAGCAACGCCTGTGACTACGCCGTTAAACACTGATGAGATTTTCCAGAATGTCCATGTTTTGCTAATTAATGAAAAAAAATGGAAAATTTGCAAGTTTTCCTCATAAATTTTTAAATAGAATATTTCCTGAACAGTTGTGCCTTCAGCTAGATTCCTGTGCAGCATAGGTAGCGTCAGAAATGCCTGCACTCGTATACTTATTTCAGTGGATTTATGTGGCTTCTCTGAGGTAAAGTCAGCACTAAGAGAAATGGCTACAGCTATATTCCTATCTGCAGAATGAACAAGTATGATTGGGCTAAACAACTCCATAAGCTCATATGCTGATCATATTATAAAGCATTGGTTTACTGTGTGGCTCTCTGCTTCATGTCTACCCAGCCGTTATGCTAGGTACACACCATACAATTTTCTGTTAAGGTAGCCATACACTGGTCGATTTGCCATCAGATCGACCAACAGATAAATCCCTCTCTGATCGAATCTTATCAGAGAGGGATCGTATGGCTGCCTTTACTGCAAACAGATTGTGAATCGATTTCAGCATGAAATCGATTCACCATCTGTGAAGCTGCCGCTGCCGCCCCGCCACCCGCACCAGCTATACATTACCTGCTCCGCCGGCGCGAGTCCCCCGGTCTCCGCTGTCTGCTTCTCCGTGCTGGGCTCCGAGTCTGGCTGGCTTCACTGAACTTCCTGTCCGGGGAACAGTAGATGGCGCTCTCTTGCCAGGACAGGAAGTTCAGTGAAGCCAGCCGGACTCGGAGCCCAGCGCGGAGAAGAAGACAGCGGAGAGAGCCGGGACACGTGCCGGCGGAACAGGTAATGTATTGCAGCTAGCGTCGGTCGTCGGGCATTCGAACGCCGTTATCGACGCACTCACGACCCGCCGGCGATCGAGCAAAATCTTCCGCACGGACGGATCAGTAAGAGTTACACTATAGTGTGACCCAGTACTGACCTGGACAGAACTGTCACTTTAATGCCTGATGTTTAACTCTTCCAGGCAGAGAAATAAAAAATGGAACACAGCCTAGTTATTTGTGTGCTAGGCACTGTACATACACGTTTATCTCATAGCTATCTCATGTCACATGTCATCTTGTGTATCCTTTAAAGAGTAACTGTTGGGCAAATGAAATATCAATTCTTTATTTTTATCTGGTAAACAAGTAATAAGGATGCTAAACAGGCAATCCAAAAGTTAAAATCACTATTACTTTTCTTATTGATAAATGATCATTCCCCAGTTTACCTTATTTGGTACACACAAAATTTGGTACACAAAAAAGAAGTTGCAGGGCATGCTGGGTTGTCCTTTTTTGCTTCTGTACTTTATCTCAGACTTAACTAATACACCCTGATTGGCTGAAGCCTCTTTCCCTCCTGTTTTCCCCTCCCACACTTCTGTTCCTCTCTGATTGGCCAATATTTCATGCTGAGAGTGCACTTTCTATAGTCAAGGGCCGGCAAATAAGGCAGAGAAGACTAAGGGAGGAAATGACATCAGAATTGGCTTCAAAATACTACAGCCACACTTAAAATGGGAAATGCTAAGAAGGATTTTCTCTTTTTTTACTGTAGAAAAATCACTAAAATCAAAACGTGGACAGTGCAATACATATGTTATGCAAGTAAAGCAAGTATTTATCTACTTATATATGTGGTTGTTTTTTTTTCTAAGTATGGCTGACAGCTCCTCTTTAATCATCAAAAGTTGGTGATAGGCTTCTACCTGCAGTTTATAAAAAGCAACCTTTGTTACAAATTTGACATTTCTGTAGCTATTCCATGACTAATGCTGGACCAAGCCCCATGTGTTTCAACAGTACAATGGATAGATACATTATAAATCTCTCTCATACATACTATACATAACAATGAGTGTTGAAGAAAGCATACAAACAAGCAGTAAATGAGAGATCTGTAACATCAGTCAGTAATGCTGATAGAGCTCTCTGTCAGTGAAGGGACCAGTAATATTTGCCATTCACAGCTCTGTACAGCTTTATAAACACAACAGCCAGGAACGGGTTAGTCGTCGCGAGCCAGAAGCACACAGCAGGTGTATATGAAAAAAAGGACTAATGACGGTCACATGGGAGAACCAAAAAACAGTCCAATCCCTCCCCGTCCAGTCAGAGGCCCCCAGAACACACGTCACTGCTGCTCTTGGCTGACCTCAGGTCCACCTCTCGGCTTTGATCTCCACCGGAAGCTAAGCTGGGACCCCAGGCTGCGACCCTGCACTGGAGGCTTTACTGCAGGTCTCAGAGACCTACAGAGAGGAATAGGAGTGCAGTGACCATCATTCATACATCCTCTCCGGCTGCACAAACATTTAAAGCCACAGCCAGCCTTGCTGGGACCTCTCACACTGGCACCGGGGCACTGGCGTGTTTTCATTGGTGGCGGCTGCAGGAGAGCAGATCTGTTTATAGGCTGGATTGTTTTTGCTGCAGAACATACAGAAGGTCAGAGATGCGGATGATGTAATGCGCTCTGCTGTGATCTGGAACATAAATAAGCCGCGCGGTTCCGGTCATTAATGCATACGGCATAGAGGAAGAGATGCTGTAAATGGGAGAGGAGTTTTACACTTTCAGGAATTACTACAAATGAACATATAGCACAGGCATGGGCAAACTTGGCCCTCCAGCTATTAAGGAACTACAAGTCCTACAATGCATTTGCCTTTATGAGTCATGACTGTGGCTGTAAGACTCCTGCAATGCATTGTGGGACTTGTCGTTCCTGAACAGCTGGAGGGCCAAGTTTGCCCATGGCTGATATAGAAGGTAGTCAGCCATTTCAATTGCCAAACTTTATATAAAAACACCACTAATTAACACTTGTCCCTAAAGCTACCTCTAAGGCTACTTACACACTAAGACGTTGCGTTTTAGGGGACGTTATGGTCACATAATGCGCCCCTAACGCAACGCATGGTGGTGCGGGAGAGGAAGTTAGAGTGAGCCGCGTTAGGCGGCTCTATCCACATAAGGTCTCCCAGAGTGGTGCTGATTGGCCGGCGGGACCACGTGATGCGGAGCGAGACACTCCGCATCACGTGGTCCCGCCGGCCAATCAGCGGCCGCCAGTGCAGTGCATATTAAGTAGCCATGTGCTCGACTACTGTAGCGGCATCTCCCCGCCTCCTCTCCGCCCCTCACTGAGCATGTGCAAACAGTCTAACGTAGAACGCACAGCATGCTGCACTTTCACTACAACATGCAGCGTTACATGTAACGCAACGTGGGCACTGTGAACAGCCCACTTGTGTTACATTGCTGTGCGTTGGGGGAGCGTTACAGGCTGCACTAACGTGCACTTGTAACGTCCCACTGTGAAAGCAGCCTTAAAGTACACCTGAAGTGAGAGGTATATGGAGGCCGTCATATTTATTTCCTTTAGCAGCCACTTTAGAGGCTTGGACGTGCTCAAGGCCAAATTTATTATAGCAATTTTATTTTCTTACTTGTTCCATTTGCTTGCTGCTAAACAGTACTGCTGTAATGTGTATTTATGGCCTCTTGTCACTAGGGGGCAGTGTGAGACCATAACACAGGACTTTTACTTTCAGTTTCCTGTACTTTCTGTTAGCAGGGAGAGATCAAAGCATTCCAAGATATTTACAGCACAAGGAGTTCTGCCAATTGAGGTCAAATGCAGTTCACTTATCTTAAATGAGATAACTCTATTGAAGCTGCTAATGGGTTAAAAAATGCCAGCTACCTGGCATCATGCTGACCTTTCATGCATCAATAGTGTCTGAATCACACACCTGAAACAAGCATGCAGCCAATCTCGTCAGAGCACCTGATCAGCATGCTTGTTCCGGGTCTATGGCTAAAAGTATTCGAAGGAGAGGATCAGCAGGACAGCCAGGAACTCTGCATTGTTTAAAAGGAAATAAATATGGCGGCACCCATATATCCCTCTCACTTCAGGTGTCTTTTAAAAGAAGGAACCATTCCTTTATCAGGTACACAATTCACAGAGATTTATCAGTTCTGCCACAAAGAGTGAAAAATAAGGACAAGGAGACGGATTAACTACAACCCTTGCAGCGTGATTTGTGAAGAAACAGCATTACATCAAAACAGTGAGATCTGCCAGGAGTTACAAAAACACATCATAAACCCTTTGAGAATATAATTAATCCCTGAAGAACCACAGACCTCACACTGTCCATCCTTTATTCTGTATCTGCACCGGACATATATACTGTATAGAGACCCTTTGGGTCAGATCTGAGACCTGCTCAGTGAATTGAGGTCTGGTCTATAAGCAGAATTTCATACAGGTACTCTCCTCATAATTAATCACTGTCCCTCTCTGTTCATGAGTGCCTCACATGGTTTACCCAATTACAACTATCTGCAAGTACAAAGAAACAAATCCCAACTCCTCTCCACAAACAGCCACAGTTCCTCCCAGCTCTGAGAAAGAGCTCCACGTTCTAACAGCAGTCTACAGAAAGAGATAAAAAATGTGTTTCCATATTGGTCTCTCTGCTGCTAGTGTTTATTTATTCAATTGGCTGCAAATTCAGTCACATGATGTACAACATGTGACCTGCTTGACCAATGAGAAAGCGGGATAACTTTTTGTTTCCTCCCAGTGAAAGCAAAAGCCCTGATCAGAGCCATACCTGCACCAGTGGAAACAATGTGTGCTCACTGCTGGGGAGAAGTTGTTCTGTGAGAAGAAATAATGGGGCACTGGCATTTTTAAATAAAAGAATGGGGTGCTGTTACATTTGAATGGTTTTTTTTTCACCATTTATACATTTCCCTTAAATGAAAAAATTGAAATAATATTTGAAAAAGAGACTTACTGATATAATGCATCTGTCACAGAAATGTATGGTATTTATGGTTAAAGCAAGGCTTGCAAGATCCCAGCAACAAGGCAGTGAGAATCTTTAAAAATCACAACTGGCGCCTAACGTTTGGGCTGTTCCCAAATTGAATGGGGTGTCACATGACGTAGAGAGTACTGCCGCCTTGTCTTTCAAATCTGGGACAGGACACTACCTACAAGGAGCTTCTATGATCTCCAGGACACCACTTGTATGGAGTCTGCGTGATCTCCGTGATTATGTGAATTTTCTTTCCCATCCCAAAAACATACCGATAGGTTCATTGGTCACACCCTCCTAAAAAGACCTGAGACTATGGTAGTATTAGATTGGGAGCTGCACTCAGGGACATTAGTGACATGACTATGTGCTCTGAAATGCGCTGCGGAAGACATTAGTGCTGCAAAGTTACAGAAAAATAATAATGAAGGTTGCTCCTAAAAATGTCCTCCTGTTTCCTAAAAACATTGTTCCTTCAACTGGACATGACAGCTTAAAGTGAAATTCTGCTAAGGCGTGATGTGAGCTGAATGAGGACTGCTTGCTGAGGCCATCTGACAATTTTCGTGCATTCAGGCCAGGTTTGTTGGATCTTCTATGTTCCCTAACGTTCTCCAGCTCAGGAGAAGCTTAGCAAATCAGATCTAATTTGTCAGACTATATGCAGAAACATTTTCCACACCTGGTTTTGGTTAAGTGTTAATAAAGCCATTGACAGTGTTTTTTACGTACTGCTGAAGAGGTCAAACGGCTCTCTCTAATCAGCATGTACCAGATGCCCCGGTACCTGCTGCAGGCCATTGCTGTGACCCCAGATCATGTCTAATTACAGCAATTGTATTACCTAGGTTTGTCATTAACAAAAACTTTAACCAATGACACCATTACATTTCCAGGTCTTGTTGTCCGCATGTCTGGTATCTCTGGTCACAGTGTTGCCATGTTCCTAATTCTGATATAAACTCACACTACGTATGCCTGAACCTGTGCCATATACAATCCTGTGACTGATCACTCCTATTTACCACTTCCTGTCAAGAAAACAGCAATGCATGATATGACCGGCTACATAGCAGAGAAAGGAAAGTTTCACAAGGACCGTTCAGCCGACCAGTTTCCTATGGCAGAGTTTCCCTGCCCGATTTGCCTGCGGGGAAACTCTGCGGATTCGGAGCGGTTTCCGCTCCAGTGGAAACAGGCCCTAAAACGAACTGAACACCATTTGGTTGCTGCGGATATAACAAGAGGGGAAATCTCTCTGGTGGTTGGAGTTGGCGATTTACAAGGCACACTAGAAAGGTTCACAGGTGGTTATTTCACTGCTATATCAACTGTCAATAGGAACTTCGCCCAATACAGCTTGCTAAAACTCTTGCAATGCATTTAGTGGATCTGGGCCCATACGCAATTCACTTTTTCTCCTGAGTGTTCTCCTAGGTGATATTTTTACACCAATCAATAAAATACCTTTTAAACCACCAGCAGGCAAGAAATGACTAAAAATAATTTTGATAACATTTTATCGCCTGCTTATTGGTAATTTTTCAATTGCAAAGTTATTTTAAAGAGAAGATGAAAAAAAAAAAAAGGTGGCGAAAACTCAGAAGCAAAGGTTAATTGACTAAGGGCCCTAGTAGGAAAGGTTTTGTTTCTTATGGAACATTACAGCGGTATAAAACCCAGACATAATATTCAATAAAAGCATGTTTTCTTACTTTTTATATGCCATACGGTTAGCATATTTGCTTTTGTGCATAAGTATTATTATTCATTTAGAAATTATACATTCCTAAAGTACACTAATTTTACTCAGAGCTGACTTTGCATTTTATTTATAACTGCTTTATTCATCCTCTAACTTAATCAGAAAGCATTTATGCTTGTCTGACTTTGTTCAGGGGAGCCAGCAGTGTGAGAGAAGGCTTTGTTTACATTTCTCACTTGATACAATTAAACACAAGATAACATTATGTAAAGTTCGGAAGCAGCCAGCTCTGCAGACAGGGAAGCTTCTAAAGCCTGTGTTAACCCTTTGAATGCAGTTCTAGTAAAAAAAAAAATGCTGGTTGTATATAATATGCTGTAAATAATCTATTAGAGTTAAGTAGAAATGATGGGCTTCATTCCGCTTTAAGTTACACTGTCTATAGGACCTCCAAAGCAGTATGAAGTAAATTACTGTGCACCTCTAACAAAGTTAGCACCAGAAAAGCACGATGCAGATCATGTTTCCACATTGGGTTTTACTGACAAATTTTGCAAAAGTAGTTTGACAAGATTCAAAATGTACCATCCACCTCTATAAAGCCCAATGTGGCCATTTTTCCATCACTGGATTTTGTTGTTGTTGTTTTGTGGGGCTTCTAGAAGACCACAAAGTCACCCTTTGTCAAAACATATTTCATTTCAAATACTGTTACTGTTTAAAAATAAAATCTCTGGTGAAAATAATAATATACATTTTGGAGGCCCGTTCTGCACGGACGATTATCCTAGGTAGTAAGGCACATGTGTGACAATTTCACATATCTACTCATAAATATAGATAACAAAAGATGGATAGAAAGGGCAACAGCTGCATGTCTGTGGAGCGACCCAGGCTGATGTCATGTAAAAGACAAAGGTTAGATCAGATATTCTTAGCTGATCATCTCGAAAATGAGGGGTGGATTTTGACTGCATCAGCCTGCCTCTGACCCCTCTCACCCCCCATCTTCCAACTCTGCTTTCCGGCATGAGATACTGGTCAGTTGTAACAAAACTTCCAGGCACGGGAACACTTTGGTGCTTGCAGTGCTTATTAAAGACCACGCTAATTCTGAAACGGATAGGACTTGAAGACATTATTGTACAGAACTGAAACTGGAAAATAAATGCTTCATCCCATTTTCTATTTATTTAAAACTCCTATACTGTCCTTGATTTGTAATTATCTATATGATCTGTCCTTGTGTAATATTGTTTGTGTCAATTAAAGTGTACCTGAGATGAATCCAAAGTAAAAATGACATACATACCTGGGGCTTCCTCCAACCCCCTTCGGCCTGATCGTTCCCACACTGTCCTCCTCCACTTTCTGGATCCACTCGGGAACTTTGGACAATCAGGGCCACTCCCGTCTCAAGGCCTGTGCAGTAGTCAATAAGCTCCAACTCCCGAGGTTACCAGGAGCCATAGCGGAGAGACGAGGCAACGGAGGAAGATTGTGTGGGACAAATCAGGCCAAAGGGGGCTGGAGGAAGCCTCAGGTATGAATACATTTTCCTTTTCCTTAATCTCATATTTTCTTTACGCAATTGCCAAGTCAAATTCCTTGTAAGAACCAACTTATACAGCCAAATACAAAGGATTCTGACAGGGCTGCAAAGCAAGGCATCTTTCAGGAGCAGCACTCATTAGCTAAGAGACAGGATGTTTGAAAGGATACGCTTTAAGCCTTACAAAAACGTACGCCCTGCTTTAGCCAAAGAACATGCACTTCTGAATGACAGCTCTGCTTACCATCCTGTCTCACAGTTATTAGCGAACCACAATATTCCAATAAATCTGCTGGCCGGCATAATGAGAGGCTTTCCCGATAGCGAGAGTCATACCTTACCATACAGCTCACTTAGAATATGAAGTCTTGCTCAAGTCTGCCAGCTCACTGCAAAGCCCTGCACCACTGACTACTTCCTTCCTATTTACTGTAAGCCATGCACTGCAGTTCACCCATGGGAGCAGATTTTCTCTCATCACCAGAATGTACAGGTGGAGCAGTTTCACCACAGAATCCACAACATCAGAGCTAAAGCCTGGGCATCTTGGTGAAGCCAGAGGAAACGTGGCTGTATTTCATGGTGAAGAAGAATGCGGAAGTGAGAGTCACGTCAAACAACCAATTATATGCAGAGAAGCTCCTACATATAGTCTGTTCTCTGACTGGAAGTTTGAAGTGAATTCAGCCTTATGTCACGGCCCTTTTCAGCATTTCTCAATTCGTAAACTGCCTCCTAAATAATTACATGCCAGAAAAAAGTCCCTTCTGCAGACAGTTTATAATACAGAGTGAAAATTCACTCAATCTTGAGCTGTAAACAGAAACAGTAAAACGAATCCAGGCAGCCATAGTTTAGCATGGTGTGAACCTAACCAAGTACATGGCCTACCCACCTCCTACCACACAGTAACTCTCTAAGGAATATTTAACAGCCCCCCCCCCCCCCCTAGTGTTTCCACCCCTCCGTTTAGATTGTAAGCCTCTGGCAGGGTCCTCCACTCCCTAGTGTAATCTACAGGATCATGTGCTCCTGTCCTATGACAGCCTGTACTTGTATTACTGGGCCTACCTAACCAGCCCATATTGCATGATCATGTATTTTGTACAATTTGCATGTATAACTTTGTTCTATGTGTATAACCCTATGTATGTCATCCTTGTATCATTGTATATATTTATTGTCCAGCGCTGCGTAATATGTTGGCGCTTTATAAATACAATAAATAATAATAATAATAATAATAATAATAATAATAAAGTACATATTTTAAAAATAAACACATGATGTACCTGTAAATGAGTATTACATACATACATACATACCTCAAGTAGGCAATATTACAGTTTAACAGTGTGCTGTCCCGGAAGCTGTTACGGGGGTCATCGCCATTTTAAAAATGGAAAACAGGAAATTCCATTGATCAGAGTAGACAAATGGGAGAGGAGAAAGATTGAGGAGTAGACTATACAGGAGGTAAGTATGACGTGTGTATGTTTATTTTGACTTTTAACTTTCAGTACAGGTTTGCTTTAAAATTAAAGTTCCCACCCAGCCACAGAAATTACATTACACAGATTTCAGACAGGCCGATATTCAATAGCCTGTTATTACAAATTATTTGTTAAATTAAACCAAGAAGCTGTTACCTGAATGGGTCTGCAGAAATGCCCTGTGGTGCTGCCTGACCCCAAAACTACAGCTCGCATAGCTGGTGAAAGAGCAGGTCAGAAATCTTCACCTGCTAGAGGTGCTTTATTTGCATATGCGCTTGATCAGCAGGAAAACTGTGAGCTGGCAATGCCTGCTCCTTAGCCTCCCATCTTCACTCTCCCTTGGTGCCACAGGACCACAGATTGAAAAGGATATAGCGCGCCCTTGCCCACCAAAGCTGCAATGCATGTCTGTAGATGTAGTTGATGTGGTTACATCTCCCAGCCAAGAAGGAATATGCTGTAAAGTTACTGAGCAGGAGCATGACTTTCCATAAACATGTATACTTGGACCCACCAAGTCTATACGTTTATTTAAGGAGAGGACATTAACAGGTTATTCTATGGCTCTAGCCCATCTAAAGCCTTGGGCACACGTTAGAAGGTTCTCAGTTGGAGTCGCTGCTGCTGAGAATCTAGCATGTGTACAGTGGCTCCCCCGATAAATCACCCAGCGACTCATCCGAATGCAGGCCCTGCACTTTGCTGCTCCATTGGCCCTTCTGCTCCCTCCATAGACACTAAAGCGGTATTGTCACCATAAAAATCAAATTTCAAAAGCAACTGGTCTGATTGTATTAAAGAGAACCCGAGGTGGGTTTGAAGAATATTATCTGCATACAGAGGCTGGATCTGCCTATACAGCCCAGCCTCTGTTGCTATCCCAAATCCCCCTGCACTCTGCAATTCCTCATAAATCACAGCCACGCTGCTGACAAACAGCTTGTCAGAGCTGGCTGTGTTTATCTCTATAGTGTCAGTCTGCTGCTCTCCCCGCCTCCTGCAGAACTCCAGTCCCCGCCTGCATCCCTTCCCTCCCTGCTGATTGGAGGGAAGGGACGGGGGCAGGGACCTGAGCTATGCAGGAGGCGGGGGAGCAGCTGAGACTGACACTACAGATGTAAACACAGCCTCACAGCATGGCTGTGATTTATAAGGGATTGCAAAGTGCAGGGGGACCTTAGTGGGGTTTGGGATAGCAACAGAGGCTGGGCTGTATAGGCAGATCCAGCATTTGTATGCAGATAACATTCTTTAAACACACCTCGGGTTCTCTTTAAGTGATAAAGATGCTAATCCTGCATTCAAAACTTTTTCTGCTGTTATGGTTTGGAGTTATCACGTACTTTATGAGCACTGGCCCTAGTGCCAAACAGTGCCAAAAAGTTTAATACTGGGAGTTCTATTTATCTATAATATATTCCTCCTCTTCCATTTATTTCCCTGCCTTGCTGATCACTTGTGTTTACAAGCAAGGCTGAGGTGACTCAGTGATTGGATGTGTAAATAAAAAAAAATAAAATAAAAAAGACTCTGGGAGGAGGGCAGCTAATGAATACACAATGAGCAAGAGAAGGGAGGGGGGAAAACAAGAGTCAGGGAGAATATGATGTCAGCATTAGCTTGGCAAGATGGCCACTGCCTAGAATAGGATTTTCTGCTTTTCCTTTGTAAAATTCACAGGAATCATTACGTGGATAGCACCATACATCTGTTATGTAAGTAGAAGTCGTATTTATCTACTTATGTGTTTTTTATTTCTAGGTTAGCATGGGTGTCGCTTGTTCTCTAAGGCTAGCATTGTGTCTGTACAGAACTCAGCCTGGAACTGTCACCTGAGTTATCCCTGCAGTAATTGTATGCGTTTGCGCACTAAAGGGACAATAAGAAGAACAGATAAATCTCTTGACAAACATTTCCCACATTCTGCAAGCTTATCCTCCTACCCCAGTAGAGCTTATTCTAGGATGCCAAGGGGGTGCCCAAATTTATAAAACACTTCAAATCCAACCACCCTTCAGCGCTCATTCTTTATCTGTTTCTTGCACTATAAAAGTGCCTCTCTAACATACATTTCAAATCCGGCCCGCTGGCCAGATCTGGCCCTCAGAGCCATCATATTCGGCTCTCAAGTTGTTTCCCCAATTTGTCTTAGGTTTGGCCCACTGTAGATCACCAGGAAGCTATATTGGAGATCAACCCCTAGAACACCAGGGAAGCCATATGGGGGAGAAGGGAAGCACTAGACACCAGGGAACTGTATAGGGAAGGGAGGACCACTAAACACCAAGGAACCATATAGTGGAGGGAGGACCACTAGACACTGGGGAACTGTATAGGGGAGGAAGGACCACTAGACACCAGGGAACTGTATAGGAAAGGGAGGACCACTAGACACCAGGGATCTGTGTAGGGGAGGGAGGACCACTAGACACCAGGGAACTGTATAGGGGAGGGAGGACTACTAGATATCAGGGAATTTTATGAGAGGGGGGGGGGCACTAGACACCAGAGAACTTTAGGGAAGGAGGTGGCCTCTAGACCTTTAAATTGTCCTAAATCACAGGCCCACTTTGTATTTGAGCTTGACCACCCTGCTCTATAATGTCCCAGCCTTCTACAACACTCCCCGATGGCCTCCAAGTCACAGCAAAGCACAGCAGCTTCCATTTACCATGAAGTAATTCCCTCCTTTGGGACATTTTAATTCCCAAATAGACTTTTACTTTAACAGGAGTGTGCTGGGCTGCGTGGCTAAAGACATGGGAACAAATCATTCCCAATCAGGTCCCTAATACTGTTAAAGAAAATACTGCCACAGCCGTCTGGCCCTGCGAAAACCAATTAAGCTGTTTGGTTATGGTGTGACAGTTGCCAGAATTCCGCGGGTAATGTTACCTTGTGTCTCTCCTGCTCAGCGGGTTTGTTAGAGGAATTATTTTCACATGTGCAGTCAAACATTCCCAGCGCTTTCTTACAAACAGAAAAATTTGCTTTACTTTCAAACACCGGCTCCCACCCAGACTTAACCCATTCTGTGCTCAGGGCAAGCCTTGGAATCAGAAACCGCAGCAAATAAGCAGTCAGTACTTTGATGAAGGATACAAAGGGGGTAGAAACAATATTCTGTTAATAGTTAAAGCAAAGGGAAACCAGTAAGAGACAAAATAAAAAAAAAGTCTCTAAGAAGGAGATATAGGATTTACATACAGTACTTAAAGCAAACCTGAAGTGAAAATAAACTTATGAGATAATGAATTGTATGTATAGTACAGCTTAGAAAGAACATTAGTAGCAAAGAAAAAAAAAAAAAAAAAAAAAGTCTCATAATGTTTTCCAGTACAGGAATAATACTTGAGTTGAGTTTTCTTTGCTACTAATGTTCTATTCATTATCCATACTACACATACAATTCATCATAAGGGTTTTTTTTCCACTTCAGACTGCAGAGATGAACTGACACTACAGCCATAGATCCCTGCCTATACAATTCTATGTGCCTTTATAGGCACAGACAGAGACCGCATGTGCATGCAGACCACTAACCAGACCTCATGTATCGATCACAGATATGGGACTGAAGTCACACAAAGCTAGTTTAAAGGATACCTGAAGTGACATGTGACATGATGAGATAGACATGCATGTACAGTGACTAGCACACAAATAACTATGCTGTGTTCCTTTTTTCTTTCTCTGCCTGAAAGAGTTAAATATCAGGTATGTAAGTGGCTGACTCAGTCCTGACTCAGACAGGAAGTGACTACAGTGTAACCCTCACTGATAGGAAATTCCAACTATATACATAAAGAGGTAAAATGGGTAATTTCTTATCAGTGAGGGTTACACTGTAGTCACTTCCTGCCTGAGTCAGGACTGAGTCAGCCACACCTGATATTTAACTCTTTCAGGCAGAGAAAGAAAAAAGAACACAGCAGTTATTTGTGTGCTAGGCACTGTACATACACATGTCTATCTCATCATGTCACATGTCACTTCGGGTATAGAAAGCATTTCAGTAAGCAGCATTGGCAATAATCGGGGGATTGGCCAGAGCAGCCAGGAGCAGACGCAGCCACATTGCTGTGGAAAAGAAGGCTCTTGTAGACAATGCTTGGCAAAGAGGGTTCCATGATGTTTAGGGGAGGATTGGCAAGATCAGCAAGACTTTATAATTCCACTATTAAGGAGATAATCAGCGGTTATTAAAGGGAACCTGAACTGAACTTTCTGTACAGAATGCAAGGTCCTGAAATGTCACTTCCTGTGAAATGCAAGTCTACAGCAGGATATGCCGGAATAGTGATTGACACAAGCTCTCATCCATTTCATCTCTTGTGCATAAAGCTGAATGTGGATGAGGTGTGTGCAGGGAGAGGAGTTGCAGCCAAAGAAATAAAGGAGCAAACTATTTCCATGCTACACCCGTTATCACCTCCAGTCACATTCATTACCGAAAGGCTGAGAACTGTAGTGTGCTCTCAGGTACTGAGCTCAAAGCTGCATGTCATCAGCCTTTAGCCCATTCTAAAAGGTGCCTATACACTTACACGATTTCCCGCCAATAGACAGCAGATTTGATCGCTGTAATCGAATCTGCTGTGAAATTGATGCACAAACACAGACCGATCTACCGATTTCCGTCCGAAAACCGATCGATCCCGTCGATCTGTCCGCGCTGAAAATTTTGCTCAATCGCCGGCGGGTCGGGAGTGCATCAATAGCGGCGTTCGAATGTCCGACGACCGACGCTAGCGGCAATACATTACCTGTTCCGCCAGCGCGTGTCCCTGCTGTCCCTTCTCCATGCTGGGCTCCAGCTGGCTTCACTTACTTCCTGTCGGGGGAAGTTTAAACAGTAGAGCGCCCTCTACTGTTTAAACTTCCCCCAACAGGAAGTAAAGTGAAGCTGAAGCCCAGAGCGGAGCAGAGACAGTGGAGACCGGAGGACTCGCGCCGGCCGGATCAGGTAATGTATGCAGGGGGCAGCGGAAGAGGCAGCTCCACAGATTGTGAATTGGTTTCATAATGAAAAAGATTCAAAATCTGTTTGCAGTGTAGGCAGCCAATAGATCCCTCTGATCAGATTCGATCACAGAGGGATCTATCTGCTGGTCGATCTGGTGGCAATCGACCAGTGTATGGCTGCCTTAAAAAGGACAGACAGGTACACACACACACACACACACACACACACACACACACACACACACACACACACACACACACCTCTCGCTAGCTGCCCTTAAAGGAGAACTGTAGTGAGAGGTATATGGAGGCTGCCATATTTATTTCCTTTTAAGCATTACCAGTTGCCCTACTATTCAGCTAATCCTCTGCCTCTAATACTTTCAGCCATAGGCCCTGAACAAGCATGCAGCAGATCAGGTGTTTCTGACAAATTTAGACAGATATGACAAGATTAGCTGCATGCTTGTTTCTGGTGTGACTCAGACACTTCTTTAGGCAAATAGACCATCAGGGCTGCCAGGCAACTGGTATTGCTTAAAAGGAAATAAATATGGCAGCCTCCATATACCTCTCACTACAGTTCTCCTTTAATGATGCATAAATGCAGATCCTGCCATCTGCTGGCAGGTACGCCATCTCTTGCACATCTTGATTTGTTTATAGTGTAAAGGCCTCTACAAACTATTACTATCAGAATGATCCTTGGTGACAGTTTTAGGAATGATAGCTATACAGACACACTTCCTTGAGATAGGCCCAGAGCACACCAAAACCGCTAGCAGATCCGCAAAACGCTAAGCGTTTTTGTGAGCAGATTTCAGAGCGATTCTAGGCATGTTTAGAGACGTTTTCTAAACATGCCTAGCGTTTTTGGAGCGTGTTTTTGTGTATCAGATTAAAATATTGTTACAGTAAAAGCTGTTACTGAACAGCTTCTGTAACAAAAACGCCTGGAAATCAGCTCTGATGTAGCGTTTTCCAGAGCGGTTTGCATTTTTCCTATACTTTACATTGAGGCAGAAACGCTTCTGCAAATCGCAAAAGTGCTGCATGACCCACGTTTGCGGTTTGCTAAAAACCGCAAACAGCCGGTGTGCAAAAACCCATTGAAGTACATTAGCCTAGCGTTTTCCAAGGTGGATGCGGTTTGCGGATCACTTCAAAAACCGCTCGGTGTGCACTGGGCCTAAAGGTGAGCAGCCTGTTGTGTTTTACAGAGAAGGGAGAGGAGTACAAAGTAGTGCCTGAGCCGTAGGTGCACAATAACCATCATTCATGCTAGTTAATCACTGATTTGGCATTTTGGATCCCCCCCCCCCCCCCAAAAAAAAACAATTGTTGTGCATCACCAAAACTAGAATTCCACAACAGACAATCATGGAAATTCATTTCATGCATAAAATAAAAATGAAAATCAAGTATCTGTAAATTATTATTATTTAAATAGCGCCAACATCTGCCGCAGCCCTGTACAGAATATATCGTCTTGTCACTTAGCTGTTCCTCAGAGGACCTCACAATCTAATCCTTACCATAGTCACATATCCATCATAGTCTAATGCCAATTTAGAGGCAGCAGTGTCTCTGGGATTTGAACCAGGGATCCAGCGCTGCAAGGCGAGAGCGCCAATCACTATACCACTGTCCTTCCACATTTAATGCAATGCAATGGGCCGCTTACAATCTCCCATTAGGTGCGATCGACTAATTCATTGGATTTTCAGCTGAAATCTATTGAATTATCAATTGGGCCAACACATTAGAGCACTGATTTGTAGCAGATTCAATCAGCGTGATCAAATCTGCCATAAATCAGCAAGGAACATAGATAAGTGTTTGGGCACCTCAATGCCCAGTACACGCCATGCAATTTTTCCTCAGATTGACAGGTCGAATCGATAATTTCTAGTATGTCCGATCTGCTCGCGATCAAGAACAGGATCGATTTTGTGCAGTAATGATCTGATAATCTATCCCGTTCTAGATCGGGAGCAGATTGGAAATTATCAAATTGACCCATCGATCAGACAGGAAATTGCATGGTGTGTACCAGGCACGAGATTGGGCAGACTCAACCCCTACTATTAGAAGGAGAATAGATTCTGGACAGATGGCAGGGTGCCCATGATCGATTACCATAACTGACCCCTGTATGGTGCTTAAAGTGGACTTGAACTCTTGCACAGGATACAAGAAAAACAGAGAAATACACCCTGTATGTATTTAGAGAATTTAGCCTGTGTAATTCCCCCTCATTTGTGACTAATCCCAACTGTAATTTGATCTGTCAGCTGGCATCCTCGGCAGAGCAGCTAATTTGTAAACAAAGGCTGTTAACCCCATGTCTGCTTCCATTAAAAGAAGGAAGTAGAAACAGTGCAGATTGCTTGCAGGATTTGTATCAGCTGTAACAAATTATTTTTCCTTAAAGGTTATTATGTCGTAAATATCTTTTAGAGCAGAGAGAAAGTTCTGAGATCAAATCAGCTTTAATTCAGTCAATGCCTGACATTCTGGTGCCGGAAGCTTCCATCATTCACACATATCAATTCCAGGCTATTCTTTCACTTCATATGGAATGTTTTAAAAGAAGAAAGGAAAATAAGGCACTTTTCTATACCATACCATGACCTGGATGTATGAAATGAATAGTAAGCCAGTACAGAATGAAGGCACCCAGGTCTTCAATACAGTACATGGCTAATGGCATTACACAGTACATGGAGCAGATCGTATGCATGCACTGCAGTGTTTATGCTGCAGAAATACATACAATGGATCCATCCTTTCTCCTCAGGTATATGGATTGTATCCTAGAGTCCTCTTTTCAGCAGTTCTCACTCTGATTATTTGTAACTGGCTGCAGCATTTGGTTTCCAACTCACAATGAATGGAGAGAAATAAACTTACTTCCAGTTATTATTATTCCAGTTCCTTCCAACCTCGATGAATATGCTAACTGCCACAACTGACACTGCCCTACAAAACAAATTTTGAAATACTCATTTCAGTTTTTTGTTTTAGTTTTTTTTACACAAATGAGCAGCAATGTGATTTTATAGTGATTGCTGCTGCACAGCTGTGTCCGTGGAAGAGCACACAACACTTCTGAGCCACCAGTGCCACCTGCAGGCGAAACAAGAGCATTGCACCGCTTCAGTATCCAGCAGGTAGTTGCTGCAGTGGGATAATAAAGGCACTGCTGCCTCCTGAGGAAACTTGAGGAAAGTTATAGCAAATCTGAGAGGAACAAAAACAAACAAAAAATATACATACTTATCTGAGAAGAGCAAAGCCTGTGGATCCCCCACACGCCGTCCTCAAGACCACCGACTCTGCCCGAGTCTTTTTAACCACTTCAGGACCACAGGCTTACACCCCCCTAGTGACCAGGCCATTTTTCACAATACAGGGCTGTGCAGCGTGGTCAGGTTGCTGCACAGCCCTGCAACTCAGCACACAAATGCATTTTGCCTCCTTTTCTTGTCCTTAATGCTGGGTACACACTATGCGATTTCCCGTTCGATCGACTACTTGCGACATGTTCGATCGGGTCTCGATAGATACCGCCGTCGATTTTCTCATGTTAAGTATGCAAAATCGACGGCTGTATCGATCGAAACCCTATCAAACATGTTGCAAATAATCAATCAATCCTGCCGATCGAGCGGGAAATCGCATCGTGTGTACCCAGCACAATAGGACACTCTGCCCGAGGTGTTTGATCGTTGGTGCAATTTTTTTTAATAATAATTATTATATGTTTATATGTGAAAAGGGAGGCTTTTTCCTCCCTCCTTCCTCCCTCCCCCCTGTGCCGACCTAATCGCCATAGGGCGGCGATCGGCACTAATCTCCGCCTCTCATAGGCAGCCTATGAGACAGTCGGCACTAATCTCCGCCTCTCATAGGCATCAGCCTATGAGAGGGCTTCATTCCCCAGCCAATCCGGTGGCCAGCTGAGTGTCTGCCGTACAGCCCTGCAGAAGATCGCAGCATTGTACAAAGGTAAACAAAGGGGAATTATTTCCCCTTTTGTCGAAAAACAGCCTGCTATCGCGGCTAGCAGGCATATCACGCAGCTCCGCTCCATGGACCGGCAAGGAACGATCACGCATGCGCGCACACGTTCCCTGGTAAACTGCAGCTTGGCGTTAGGCAGTCCTGGGGCTGCCGCCACGGTCACGCCCCTCGGCGCGACGCAGTCATTAGGTAGTTAAAGTGATCTTGAGCCGAAGCTCGGGTACAATTTCAGATACTTACCTGAAAGGAAATGTCCGAGGTAAAATAAAAAAAAAATCCACATAATCGGGGCCTACTCCGGCCCCTGGCAGCCATCCTGTGCCTTCAATGCAGCACCGGTGGCTCCCGGTCCCCTCTAGTGCAGATGCCGACCTCACCAGGTCTGAGTACACTCCAGATGATGTCAGCACATCCGTGAGAGGCTCTCACGCAGGTGCAGTAGATGCCAACCTCAGCAGGAGGATGCATTGTCGCTAATTAGGAAGTGAACTAACTAGGAAGTGAAGGAGAGATCGCCGGCCGGGACAAGGTAATGTATGCCTATGCACACATCCTCCCTCCACCTAATCCTACTCCCTCCACCCAACTGCCTTACACCACTGTCCCGCTGCCCCCCCCCCCCCCATTCCTGCTACCTAACACTAGCGCCCTTCATTTTTTAATGGCACACTGTTGTGCCGATAAAGGTCTCATAAAACGCTCTTTACAGTTTTAATGTATGTAGCGTTTTATGATACATTTATTGGCGGAATGGTGCGCCATTTTTAATTGGACCACAAAAAAGTGGTGTCATTAAGGTTAGACACAGAGGGAGAATGCTAGTGGTGAGCCACATAGAGGTATAGGGAAGGTTGAGAAGTCTCAAACCCCAAAACCAAGCATCGCCAGCGTTCTAAACAGCCAATATCCGGCATCCACAATGAACCGGCACCCAAGTTGCTGGCTGCTGAAATTAAACACACAATATAAAAGAACTGTCACTTTTCTCTAGTAGAGAGGCTTCTTTCATTCAGCGTTACTAATCTCCTAAAGGAAGGGAAAAATAAGCACACTGCTAACCCACCAATCCCCAGCCCTAACATTCAGCACTATTCCTCTGTGGTCAGCCTAGTAACAGCACACATGAGAAGGACAATGTAGAGTCGTTACAAGTGGCAGTCATATCACACACCTGCCATGAACAGCTGTCACTAACAGACATCCTCTGTATTGTAACTGACAAGCACAGCACAGTGTAGCTGCTGCTCCCCCTGCCCACACATACGCTCCCTGCTCATGTCCTGCCTACTACAGCACAGCTCACATTATACAGGCAGCCAGGCAAGGCACAATTATTATTACTTAGCATTTCTATAGCACCGACATCTTCCACAGCGCTTTACAGAGTATATACTCGGTAGTCATGTCACTAACTTTCCCTCAGAGGAGCTCAAAGTCTAATCCCTACTATAGTCATATGTCCATCGTAGTCTAGAGGGGAGCCAATCAACTTATCTGCAGGTTTTTGGGATGTGAGAGAAAACCGGAGAGCCCGGGGGAAACCCACACAGACACGGGTAGAACATACCAACTTCGGGCAGATAGTGATCTGACTATTATTATTATTTATTGTATTTAAAAAGCGCCAACATACGCGCTGCACAATAAATAGGGATACATACAATGTAAAGAAGACAGATAGCACACAGTTATACAACATAGCACAAGGTTATACATGGAAACAGGGTATAAGATGCTATGTAATTTAACAGAGTCCCAGCAATTCAAGTCCAAGATGGTCCAAGGGAAGAGTATTTGCAAGATCAAGAAGGGCACATTACGGAGGGGAGTCAGGGGGCAGATTTTGGAGATGTTGCAGGTGATGGGCTCTATATATTTGTAGTTTGGTTACGCCATTCAGACTTCAGACAGGTACAAAAGTAAAGAGAAATGTAGTACCTGTGTGATGTCTGCCCACTGCTTCATGTGAGCTGCAGAGTTAAGACTGCCAAATGGACAGGGCCGAGGCAGAAGCTGAAGAGGCTCCAGCCTCAGGGCGCAGTGTAGGAGGAGGCGCACAATTCATTCAGCTGTCATTCCCAATTGTGTTTGAAGCACAAAGAAATAAGAAACGGGCATACATAGCAGTGACTGCAAGCCAGATTCCTAGAGATTAAGGTGTTAGGGATGTTGGGGGCCCTGGGGCGCCTCTTAGTCTAGTAGCAATCAGTGTGTGATGGCTGGGGTGGGAGGGATGGAGGGGAGCACTTTCCTGTCTCAGCCTTGGGTGCGGAAGGACCTTGTCCCGGCTCTGCAAATGGATGCAAAGAATTCCAGCTTGCATGTAAAATAAATGCAAATTGTAAACAAGCTGGAAATGGGCCGTCAAAATCGACTTAATGTGCATCTGGCCGGCCCAATTTCACGCGGCATACAATTCGCATTATTAGCTCACTGATGGTAATCACTGAAGCAAAAAAAACAAAAACAAAAAAACAGCATGGCAGCCCCAAAAAATTTGATATGATAATTTTAAGCGATGTTAAGGACTAGATTGTGAGCTTATCTGAGGGACAATTAGTGATATACTATAAGTAGGTGATCTGTAAAGTGCTGCACACTGTAAAATCGCATGACTTTATCACAATCGTGATTTTACCAGGATTTTAATGCAAGTCAATGGGAGCGTTTTTTAAAAAGCGCTCAGAAAGCTCTGGAGGCCCAAAAAGTGCTCAGAAAAGCACCTATAGTGTGTCTGGGCCCTAAACTGCTTGCTGGACAACAGTATTTTACAGTCAAAAGATAAACGAGGAGTGTTTCCATTGCAATGTATAGCACATGAGCAGGGAAATCGCTCCCAAAAATCGCTTGCAAAGTGCTAGCGATTGCAATAGCGCTTTGTAGTGGGTCCCAGGCCTGCATGTGTTACTGATCAGAGAAAAAAAAAAGTAAACATTTAAAAAAGTAGATTTAGGGCTCTTACACAGTAAGACGTTGCGTTTGATGCAACATTAAAAAATTGCATAACGTGCCCCCTAACAACGCGTTGAAAGACTATAACTTGGACGTTATTTAGTCTTGCGTTTGGTGCGCCGTTTTCGTCACACAGTGATAGAACGAAAACGGCGCATGCGTAAAATAAAAAAAAAATAAAAAAAAAAGAAAACATTACTGAGCATGTGCAAACAGTCTAACAGAGCTAAAAACGTGTATAACGCATAGCATGCAGCACTTTCATTTAACGTGCAGCGTTAGACACCAAGGCAACGTCTGCACTGTGAACAGCCCATTGATTTTTCATTGCTGTAAGTTACTGTGCGTTATATGTTGTTGTAACGTGCGACTTTAACGTTGCACTGCGAAAGAGCCCAAAAGATAAAATAAAACTGAGGGATATCTAGAGCAGTGTTTCTCAACATTTTATTGGTATGCACCCCTTTTAAAACTCTGTACTCACCAAGTACCCCCTAGCATAGTAAACATTATCACACGTACCCCTTGACAAATATATATTTAATCGTAGTACATTATAATTGGTTCTAAACCATTTCCAAGCATTTACTATTGCTTTTAATTAGCTAAAATACTAATTTGGTGCTGTTTAAATAAGATTTATCATTTTCTAAAACTCTAAATTTGTTATTTTTGGTTAAGTATATCAAGCCCGAGTACCCCCTAGAACCCTCAGAAGTACCCTCTGGGGTACGCGCACCACACGTTGAGAACCTATGATCTAGAGAATAGCTACAATTATTTATCTCATCCGTTTATTTTCACCTCATGTTTTCTTTAAAGAAATATAGTTTTTTGTCAACTTATTCTAGCATATGAATAACTATCAGAAAAGCCTCTAAGGCCTCGTTCACACTGCGTTCCGATCACGTTGGCGTTCGCGTTGGACTTTTTTTAATCTATTTTTTTCTCCTTCCCGGTGATTTCTGCGTGTTGAACGTTTTTGGTGAGCATTTTTTTTAGGCGTTTTTGCAGAGCGATTCTGTTTTTTTTCACTGAACCCATTGATCCGGAAAATAATAAATTATTTATTCTTAAAAACACGTACGCAATCGCTGCACAAAGCGATTTTGTGAGCGTTTTGCATTTTTCCTACACCTACCATTATAGCAAAATCTCTGAACGGAAAGCGGACTGATCACCCCACTCTGAACTAGCGCATAGGACAGCATGGTGTGAGCGATTTCAGGGCGATTTTGAATAATCGCAGGCGCTTAAAATAAATCCAAAAATACCTGCAGTGTGAACGAGCCCTAAATAAGCATAACACAAGCACATAAAAACAAGTCAATACAGGCAGCCTGCTGGAGACTGCAGAGGCCAGATAGTGCACTCCCTGATGCTTGCTGACTGGAGATAGACACTGACCCCCAGCCAGCCTCAGGTTATCACTAAGCTCATGCTAACTCCTCCACAGCACAGGTGATGAGGTCACAGCGCTGTATCATTTTCCCCAATACTGTAAATACAACTGCAGGATTTCCTCTGCTGCAACAAAGCTCTCACTCACAGAACTACCAGAGGGGGAGAACAGACACTATTACATGCAGAGCAAAGGGCACATCCATACTTACAGCCAGATGCAGGAAAATGAATGGAATATGGCAGGTGCAAAGCTTGACAAAGGAGGAGTGGTGGTGACAGGTGTGTGTGAATTCACTGGTACTATAAACACACCTATCACCACAGTCACTTCCCTCCCCCATCACAGTCATCTACAACTATCTTCCAACAAACTGACAACATTATAGACCAAATAGAAGGCTAAGCATGCTCTATCCAACACAGACATCCTGCTGCGGAAAACTGAAGAGGAGGTACTTGCTGCCCATGTGCTTAGATGCCCAGCAGAGGCATAACCACAAGTCATGCCCCTCCCCAACCAGCAAAACCTTGATGAGGCCCCCTTAATGTGCACACCCTCTCCCTTGGCGTACGAGAGGATTCGCCGCCGTGAGACTTGGGCGCAGGATACAGCCGGTATGGCTTATCCTGCTAAAGTTCCCGGCGACGTTAAATACTATTCCCCCTCCAGGCCGCCATGGATGGTGGGGAATGAAACAATTTGGCTTCCAGCAATTGCTGGAGGCCGATTTATAGTGTTTTATAAGTAACTTTAGCTCTGTCTGACGGCGCTGAAGTTACTCACTTTGCGCCGCTATAACCGTAATTTCTAATACGGCCTCTGGTGGCGCCGGCTGCACCCAAATCTCCTGCTCTGGAATGAAAGCGCTCGCTCCCTTGCCCATTTCTGGTGACCCTCACAACCTGGAGGACAATCTTACAAGCGCCCTAAAACAAGTGTGGACATCATAATCTTCATACCCATAATTATAGCCACAAAAACACCTGATCTGAAGGATTGACCGCCTTACCGGAGGGCGTGAAGTAGAAGTTGGGTCACAGCTCTGCCCCCCCCCCCCCCCCCCGCAGGTGCTGCTCCCTTTGTAGTTACACCTTCTATGCCCAGTAATCCGTAAAGAGCGGACTGGGTTTGCACTTCTGAGGCTGCCACTGGCAGACAGCAGCCCTCATGGATTTTGATGGGAATACCACAGGATCACCCCACACATGCAGCGGGTGAGGGCAGATCCAGGAAAATATTTTTTGTCTGGAGTGGGGCTTAATTACTAAATCATAGATAAGCATTTGACAAGATCCTGCAGCGCCTGAACTGAGAGTCACTGGCTGACGTCCTCTAAGTTTGTCTGCCGAGGTCACATGGTGTCTTAGTCACACCAACGTATCCTAAGGTGGCCCAACACACCATACAATTTTTTGAAATATATATTTTCGGTTCAAGAATTGCACTCAATTTTTTTGACTGATTGTAACATATTAAAAATCTGACCAATGTACCACACACACACCTATGTTCATTTTTTACTCAATTATGAAAAAAAATGATTGAAAACTCTGAGAAAATTGCATGTAACTGGCAATCTACCCTACTCCATTCAATTTTCATAAAAATTGATCAGAAAAATCTAGCACTCCCGATAGACTTATAGAAAAAAAACTGGAAATCCGATCAGATTTCTTGCTCGAATTAAAAAAAAAAAAAAAATCCGATTGTTTTTATTGAATTGCCGTAAAAATCGGATCATTTTATTGTATCATGTGTGGCCACCTTTAGTCACATCAGTGTAACTCCCTTGGTATATGCCATTATATCAGCGCAGCAGGCCAATGCGATGCATTCTTCAATCCGGATTTATTGCAGCCGTCCCATGCTTGCGCAAAGTGTGGCGAAACGGGACAAACCGATGAATTCAAAAACGTAGCAATGTGTATGGATCCTTTTGGATTTTTTTTCCCAGCAGCGCTGGAGGGCGGTGGCATGGGAGCGATTTGTGCGCATGGGGATGGAGGACGCCCCAGGTATGTATAAAAGCTTTTTTTCTTTTTCGTCTCTGGTACACTTTAAGCTCTGGCTGGTAATTTGGAGTCACTGCATTTTTCATATTGCAGTTTGCTTATTGCATAGGCTCAGATAATGCTGTTTTTTCATTAGGATGAACTAGGTTCTTTATAATTACAGTTTCGCTTACCAGCCGCACTAGTACAGAGCTTTTCAGAAGACCATCTCAGCATTTTTCTAATGGTTTCTGCTCTCAAGTTCAGAAATGAACTGCTATTAGCAAATGCAGAGCCAACACGCCTCAGCAAAACCCACAGCCTTCAATAAAAAGAGCATAATATGTCTGGCCAACAGTGACGTCCTAACAGCAGCTCCTTCATAGGAAACGCTGAACAGAAACAACGACTTTTTAATGTTTCTACCCTGAAGTAATTTGCCATGTCCCGTCACAGCTCATTTTTCACAACACGATAGTAAGACTCCATGTAATTGGCACTGTTTCCAGGCCCAGCTGCTCTAGTCAGTCTCTGCACAGCCACAGCAGGATGACTTGTGATCCACAAGGCAGTAGTAGTTGGTCACCGCTTCCTTATCTTGTACTATGGCGGTATAGTATATGGCCTTACTATGTCAGCATCACTAATTCTGTCCTCCTTGCCTACATGACATCTGCCTGGTCTCCGTACTGGAGCAGAGGCCAGGCTAATAGCCTAAAGGGGAAATGGTAGGCATGGCACAGGCAAGAAACAGGAAGTCTTCACCAGGAAGTTCAGCCAAGTTCCCTGAGCTCACAAGTAAGCCTGGCTGACTAGAATAGCCAGTACTGCTGTGGTAGCAAGGCTGAATACTATACAGTTTTACTACCAGATAGTGAGGCAGAGAGCCACTACAAATGGTACTATTGAGCTGTGTGCCCACCTTGGATGTGTTCCCGAATGAGCCATGAGAACAAAAGTTCTATTGCGATTCGGATATCAAGCAAGATTGCATAAATAGCAAATTAAACAGTAAAAACGTATCAGGAACTAAAGGGTTTGTCTTGCTACCTCAGTCAGACTCCTACTTTCACCTTAAGGCTTGGTTCACACATAAATCTGTACATTTCTGGTCCTGTCAGTTTTCTATCAGTTCTAAGCCTCTTGCATACTACATGTTTTTTATCTGTTCAGATTTTTGATTCAGATTAAAAAATGTACTTCATGCTGCTAATTTTTTTTAATCGGAATTAAAAAAAAAATTGCAATCACATGTAGTGTGCAAGAGGCATTAGGGTTCTTTTACACTACATGCAATTCCGACTTTTTATACGATGCAACTTTTGATTCCAATTAAAATACATAGCAGCATGCAGTTCTTTTTTTAATTAGAATTGGAAAAATAAATAAATAAAAAAATCAGTAGATGCACAGGAGAGGCAGCGGAAAGTTGTACAGTAGTTGGCAGAGGCACAGGAGAGGCAGAGGAAAGTTGTACAGTAGTTGGCAGAGGCACAGGAGAGGCAGCGGAAAGTTGTACAGTAGTTGGCAGAGGCACAGGAGAGGCAGCGGAAAGTTGTACAGTAGTTGGCAGAGGCACAGGAGAGGCAGCGGAAAGTTGTACAGTAGTTGGCAGAGGCACAGGAGAGGCAGAGGAAAGTTTTACAGGAGAGGCAGCTGGAAGATGTAGTTGGCAAAGGCCGAAGCACAGAACAGGAAGCAGACAGATGAAGTTGGTAAAGGCAGAAGCACAGGAGAGGCAGCCAAAAGGTGTAGTTGGTAAAGGCGAAAGTACAGAAGAGGCAGGGGAAGGTGTAGTTGGTAAAGGCAGAGACACAGGAGAGGCACTGAAAAGGTATAATTGGTAAAGGCAGAAGCACAGTAGAGGCAGAGGAAAGGTATAATTGGTAAATGCCTAGGAGAGGCTGGGGAAAGGTATTTGGTAAAGGCAGAGGAAAGATACCTGGTAGAGGCAGAACCACAGAAGAGGCAACAGACAGGTGTAGCTGACAGACAACCAGAGATCAAGAACAAGCTGATAATCTAAACAAACTAAAAAAAACACTGGCACAATGGAAGCCACAAGAAACCTCTGTGTTTGAGCACCTGCACAGTGCCCCGAGCTGCTGTTTTGCATTCATACAAAGACTACAGTTTGGGGGCATGAAGAGCAAGCATGGAAGGTCCCAGTTTTCAGTTTACTGCTTTAGCCAGTAGCAGAAATGTCCCAGCACTGCAGTAACCGCAGCCAAGCTGGGGAAGATACTAATGGAAGAAACAGCATATCATCAGGACCCACGTCGGCAGTGAGCTGCTGGACTTCCACTGTAACCAATGCCAAATGGGAGTCACCTGTTCATGACACTGGCTTCTGTCAAATGAAATGGATGACTGCACTTATCGGACTATAGTAGGGACTTGTACCAAAATGAGGGCAAAGGGGCAAGGAGCAAAGAGAGGTTCAAATTGTTGTATTTTTCCAGTAACGAGCCACATGGATAGGAGTCATATAAATACTTAATCTTGCGAATGCTGGAATGGTCTATTTGTTTTCTGTTAAGTGTGCTTCTGGTAATAATGGGTTTCAGACGTTTAATTGCACATATAGGCTTCCCTGAATATTTTTCTGTCTGTTTTTTTTAGGAGCCTCAGACGAGTTTCCTGTGGCTTCCTATGATAACCATACAGTAAATGCTATAAGTGGACACTGCAGGGCACTTGTGTGGAGGAGGAGGAAGTGCAGGAAATGGTTTCCTCTGTTGGGGAGCTGAAAACCGAATGTGCATATACAGTGAAATGTCGTGTCTCTCTTTACAACTGTGCTGCGCCTACAATTTTCATCACCATGCCAAACACTTCTTCTAGAGAAACAATGATGTGCTCACAACATTCCCAAGTTCTCTTTGCCTGAAGTAATCGAGCTTTACACTATTACCACAGAACAGCCACAACTGGTTCACTATGGTGACAAAGCTAACAAATGGGTGCCATATTACACTGGGACTCAACTTAGAAAAAACCAAAAACTGATTATGCGTGGCATGACAAAAGGAATGTTCTACATATTTTTAACTGTAAACACAAAATACATTTAGTTTTTTGGTTTCTCAAGCAGTTACAGAAGACAAGTCTCTTAGGGCCAGTTCACACAGCCATCTGCTCGTTTCGCCATCAAACGCTTTTCTGATACCAAGCAAGAAAGTGTTTGGCACCTTTTCCCGATGGTCCGTCATCTCATCGCATTTTGAGCACCTAGGGGTGCTCCAGTGTCCCACGATCCCCTCCATTCCAGAAGCTGATTTCGGTCTCTACTGCGCCTGCGCGAGCACTGCTGTCAATCACGTTCACGTGGCCTGTGCAGGACACTCCAGACCACGTGAGGGTGATTGACAGCAGCGCTTGCGCAGGTGCAGTAGAGGCCGACCTGGTGAGATCAGCTTCTGGAACAGAGGGGATCCCGGGACACTGGAGCTGCAGTGAGGGACATGTTGGCTGCCAGGGGCTGGAGGAAGACCCAGGTAATTAGATCTCATTTTTTTGTGCTGCTTGGATGCTTCCTTTAAATATGGTATGCAACTATTGGCGACAAGTGGGGCACCAATACGGAAATACAGCATTGCATGACAGGTAAAGTATAAATGCACAGGTACCAAGGGCACATAAACCATTTGGGGGGGAGCACCGCCCAACAGCATCCTAAGGCCGAATTACCAAAATATTTCATGCTGACATTAATTGGGAATCGACCTGTATGGGGAGCCAGCAGACCTCTCTCTGATCTAATTTCATCAGTCTTTTGGTCAAATCTGCCCATCATTGCTAGATGTATAGGCATGCGCATGCTCAGGCTTCCTGGCTTCTTCCCCCTCCCTGTGCCGTGCATCATATTGCGGTTCAGGCAAGGAGGGGAGGAAGCCAGCGCAGAGAGGACCCGCAGGCTTCTTATTCCGGGGTCACAGCGCGACTTTATGCCAGAGTCACCAATCCCATGTAATGAATAATGGCCAGCCCGGGAGCAGGACCGCTTACATAAGGGGCCTGGAAGCGTCTCCTCTTACCCAAATAGCCGTGAGCGTGCTTATATGCCTACCCACGGCATCTGTTCAGAGTCCCTTTAATAAAAAGATTGTTAAAACTAAGAAAAAAAAAAAAAAGCATACAATCAGTGCACAAACCTTTGTGCAATACTAATGAATACAAATGACCAAACACTTATAGATTTGCAGCAGACTCGACCATCAGACAGATTTTTGTCAGATACCTGTCAAGTACAATCTGACAGGAATCTGATGTGTGCCAAACACTAGGAACAGATTTCCAATAGATTTCAGAATTAAATCTATTGGAAATCTATTATAATCGATCTAAATGCATTGTTGGATCATTAGATCCAATGCAACTTTATGGGCCACTGATCTGCTGGCAGCAGCAGATCAACCTAGATTTTCCATCCTGTCAGATAGATCAAGTCGATCGAAATCGGCAGCAAATCGATCGAATTGATAGAATCGATTTCCGATCGATGGCTGAAATCGACCAGTGTATGAGCCCCTTAAGTGATGCTTAAATTCTGTTCAAACACATCAGTGCTGCACAAGTCCTTATGTCATTTATTATTATTTAAAATGGTCTTTTCATGCCGGTTTACATCTAGGTTTTCACTTGAAATTTTCATTTTCTTGAGAGCTTCCAGCTGCCATCTTAGCTATGGAAGTAGTAGTGCAACACTGAATTAAAGTCAAGTGCACCACCTGCCTGCAAGTGCCCAAGTAAATCTGACACAGTGCTTGGTGCAGACTATTACTGGATTCTAGTGCAACTATGCGCCAGTGGCATAGATGAGGAGCTATGGGCCACAGTGCAAGTTTTACATCGGGTCCCCCAAGCATTCTGTACATAATACGTATTGCACAACAAAACTGCCAAGGAAAACCACAGTGTGAGGTGTAAGCAGAGGAGGAGAACAGTTTGTTAATGATTACCACTAGTCAAAGCATATACAGACGTGATCATTACCAGCATTGTACCATTAAAGAGGTAATACTGTGGCTGAGGAAGGGCCCTTAGTGGGCCCCGGTGTGGTCACAACCCCTGCATCCCCTATTGCTATGCCACTGCTATGTGCAAACAATGATAAGGAGAACTCTCTGGTGCATAACAGATGATGATCAATGGCGTAGCTAAGGAGCTCTGGGCCCCAGTGCAAGATTTACATTGGGGCATCCAAGCACTCTATACAGAACAATTGATATTGCGCAGTAAAACCTGCCAAAGACAACTACAGTATCTGATGTGCAAGAAGGGGATGGGGAACAGTTTGTTAATGATTACTACAATTCAAAGCATCTATAGAAGTGATCATAACAAGCACAGGACCAAGAAAGAGCTAACACTGCAGTTGAGAAAGGGCCCTGCAGGGCTCCTCTGGCCCAAGTGCCCCGGTGTGGTTGATACCTCTGCAACCCCTATTGCTACGCCACTGATGATATGCACAGTGCAGTACAGTGTTGCCAACTCATCCCTTTAATTACGGACACATCTAAGTTATACAGGTTCTGGGGCTACTTACACATAATCCGTGCCTTAACTGCATCTACCTAGCCACGAAACCTGTATAAATCATATGTGTCAGTAATTAAAGGGATGAGTTGGCAACACTGGTGCAGTATTCCATAGCAACTCTATCCCTGACACAGGAGACCAGGGTTCGAATATCGGCCCTTCCTGTTCAGTAAGAAAGCATCTATTCAGTGAGGAGACCTTGGGCAAGACTCACTAACATTGCTACTGCCGATAGAGCGCTCCCTAGTGGCTGCAGCTCTGGAGCTTTGAGTACGCCAGGAGAAAACGCAATATAAATGTTATGTGTCTTGTTGAACCAATCAACAATGAAACAATTAATCTACTCACCATTTGGAGCTTAGCAGAGAAGGAATCCAGTAATGCTGTTATTTAATCATCCAGCCCTAAGAGAGGACACAGAAAGGAGGTTAGAGAGACCTTGCAAGTCACACAGGAACAAATCATTTTGCAGAAAAATAAAAGCATGAGACTAGACAAGATGACACGCTATATGGTAAAGCTGCCTGATCTGTTTACCATGGAGACCCAGTAAACAGGTTATATGGCTCCAATCAGCATTCTCTACCATATAGAGTCTGTTCTGCAAGCGTGGGATAGAAACAAGTTCAAACTTCAGTTTCACAATGATGAGGCTTCATAGCGTACGACTTTCATTTTCAGAAGGTCACAGATAGAATCTGTGAATGACTCACACTGAGCAGAAATTCTTAGTGGGCTAGTTGCCTAATGACTAGGAGCAATCGGAATGGGGTCTATATATATTCTTAGCATACAAGTTTCATTTATTTGTTGTTCAGAAATACTCAGTGCAAATAAAAGACAGATATTGATACATTTGCTAACCACATAAGGCATTTTTCAAAAGGGAGTGTCGTTTCATTGTTACAGCAAGGAAGTCTCTAAATCTGCAAATGAAGTCTCTAAAGCTCCACTCAAGGTGGCCGATACCCAATATAGGGTGTTCTACAGTGATCTGCAAACTTGGCTCTCCAGCTGTTAAAGAACTACAAGTCCCACAATCAATTGCAGGAGTCTGACAGCCACAGTCATGATTCATAAAGGCAAGTGCATTGTGGGACTTGTAGTTCCGTAACAGCTGGAGAACCAAGTTTGCAGATCACTTTTCTACACTATGCAGCATAAAACAGGGGCTTTGTTATGCCAGCAGGTGGTGCTCTAAACAAACATCATTTCATCTGCTGTTTAAAAATGTCCTGATAAAAAAAAAAAAAATCTGGGTAAAGGTGGCCATACACATCAATTTTCTCATTCAATTCAACTGCTGGACATCGATTCCCCAAAATGTCAGATTGATCGATTTTGACTTAAAATCGATCAAAAGTCTTAAAGAAAATCTGTATTGTTAAAATCACACAAAAGTAAACATACCAGTGCGTTAGGGGACATCTCCTATTACCCTCTGTCACAATTTCGCCGCTCCCCGCCGCATTAAAAGTAGTCAAAAACCGTTTTAAAAAGTTTGTTTGTAAACAAACAAAATGCCCACCAAAACAGGAAGTAGGTTGATGTATAGTATGTCCACACATAGAGAATACATCCATACACAATCAGGCTGTATACAGCCTTCCTTTTGAATCTCAAGAGATCATTTGTGTGTTTCTTTCCCCCTGCAGCTCACTGAAGAGTTACAAGCTGATTGTTTGTTTACTCTTGCAGACAGCTCTGCCCGGTTGTCTGTAATTCTGCAGTATGTGACTCATTAGTATGTGAACAGAGGACTTATCCAGCTTGTAAAAGATAAGAGAGCAGAGAAAAGCTGGCTAATGTAAATAACACACACACACAGGGGAGTGTGCATAGAGGGGGCATGCATAGCAGATCACACTGAAGAGTTGGCAGCCTTCCAGACACAGGTTGACAAGTCCGACAGGGGAAAGATAAGCTGATTTATTACAGAGATGGTGATAGTATAAAGTGCTGCAGTAAGCTAGAGCACATTATAATACGTTTAGGAACCTGTAGGATGGTAGAAAACACAATGACATTTTTGTTAGAGTCCCTTTTTTTCCCATTGTTTTCCATTTTTACAGAATGGAAAATGGAAAACAATCATGAGCGGGGCAAGAGCATTGTCAGATCGATGGCCCATAGCCTTGAACAGTGCAGCTCTGCAGTTAGATCAATTTTCAATAGATTCCCTACTGTAATCTACTGGAAATTGATGTGCAGTATGTGGTAGGAATCAATTTCTTCTGACTCAATTCTTTTCAGAAAGGAATTAATCGTTTTGAAACATTGGATGGAAATCTATAAGTGTATTAGCCAGCTTTGGTCCTCCTTCATGAATCATGAATATATCACTGGCCAAACACTCATTGATTATCTTATTTGATTCCTTGCTGATTCAATTCATCTGCTAGGAATAGATTCCTCAAAATGTTAGATAGATCGATTTTTATCCACTTTAAACAAAAATTGATTAAAACAGATCGGACAGGATGGAAAATGTAAAACAATCGGGTGCAGGGCAAGACCATTGGCAGATCGATAACCTATAACTTTGCACTGCATCTAAAGCACAATCTACACGATAAGATTATTTGTGTGATTCGATTACGATTCTATTTAAGATCTGATTAAATCCGACATGTCCGATCGGGATTCGATTCGGTTCAATTTGCCATGTGCAAAATCGCACAAAAGAATCGTGTTGTGTAGATGGGGCTTGAGGGCCTATTCACACTTGAGCGTTCGGCAAAACGCTCAAACGCTAGCGCTTTTTAAAAGCGCTGGTGCAATGAAACCCTATGGGCCCGTTCTTACTTGGGCGATTTGCGCTGATCGCCGCAAATCGCCCAAAAACGCCAAATGCAAAGGCGTCGCCTGCCCCATTTTCAGGCGATTTCCCAGCGATCGCGTTTCAGTGCCATAGAAGCGCTAAACGCGATCGCGGAAAAATCACCGCAGTGTTCAGTGATTTTTCCAAATGAAATCGCGTAAAAATCAATCCTGCAAAACGCCGGCAAAAATAGCCGGCGTTTTGCGCTTTTAAGTGTGAATGGGCCCTAGCAGTGCAACGGTGCGGTTCAATCGCTTTTCAATAGATCCCCTGCTGGAATCTATTGGGAATTGATGTGCATTGTATGCTAGAAATCTATTTCTTTTAAAACTATTCTTTTGAAAAGGTGATAATTTTGGAACATTGGGTGAAAATCTATAAGTGTGTGGCCAGCTTATGAATTATAAAGCAAAAGCATGATTATACCTGCAAGGCCATAGAAATGGTGTCACTCTTTCAGCTGGACTACACAATTGCTGGTTAAAGGATAAGCATATTTGTAAAGTACACAATACAAATTCAATCCCTTCAGCTTCACTCCCTTTGCCATGGCTTCCATTTCCTCCCTATCCACGCCTGTAGCTCGCAGTATTCTGCACAGAGCTTGTTTACATACGGAACTGCTGATCCCTTCAGTCATTGGATATACAGTAATTATCAATGAAAAACAACTAAACCAAGCCCAACCCAATTAACATTTCAGAAAACCAAACAAAAAGATGATATTTGTGTCTCCCAAATCATACGCTCTGCCGTTGGAACAGTGTCTGACAGGAAATGGAGGTGACACCATTCTCTGTGCCAATAACCCATATGTATATAGGTGTCACCAGTCACAGTATCTTGTTACAATCAGCAACCAAAGTGTGAGAACAAGAAAAAGAAGCAGCTGTTAGAAGAAGGGCCATCACTATTCCAGCTTTTACACACCTATACGAGTCTGTGATAAAATTCTCTGCCTGGGGTTTAGCTGCAAGGAGCATATGTTACATTACAAGCCAGCTTGTTTGACTCACTACAGTAAACAGGTAACAGCTCTACTAAGATTTCCTGCAGCTGCCTCTGAACACATGGAAAATACAATCCCCAATACAGTATATCAAATTGGTGCTCCAGAGTGCAGAATTCCATGCATGCACACTATTGCTACTTCATTGCTTGATAAATCCTTCCAGGAGAGGTGTGACTGAGCTGCTAATAACCACCCCCCTTATAGCGGACCTGAACTCAGAACGTCCTCTCTGCTCTATGGGCTCGTTTCCACTAGTGCGGCGTGCGTCTCGTAGACGCACGCCGGCACTGAGCGGGTGGGCGGGATCGCAGGCGATTCCCATCAGCCGTGCCATGCACGGCTATGGGAATCGCAGCCTCCGCCGCGAATTCTGTGGGGGTTTCCGGCCGAATCGCTACTGCAAGCGATTCGGCCGGCGGCGCCGTTGTCCCCTATGGCAGAGTTTCCCCGCGCGATTTGCCTGCGGGGAAACTCTGCGGATTCGCGGCCGTTTCCGCGAGAGTGGAAACGGGCCCTAAAAGATACGCAACAGCATAATAACCTTTAAAGCTGTATCGTCACCATAAAAATCAAAATTTCAACAGTAACTGGTCTGAGTGTATTAAGCGATAAAGATGCTAATCCTGCAATCAAAACTTTTTCTGCTGTTATGGTTTGGAGTTATCACATACTTTAGGAGCACTGGCCCTAGTGCCAAACAGTGCCAAAAAGTTGAATGCTGGGAGTTCTTTTGAATGCAGGGAGTTCTTTTTATCTATAATATATTCCTCCTCTTCCATTTATTTCCCTGCCTAGCTGATCACTTGTGTTTACAAGCAAGGCTGAGGTGACTCAGTGAATGGATGTGTAAATAAATAAAAAAAAGACTCCGGGAGGCGGGCAGCTAATAAATACACAATGACCAAGAGAAGGGAGGGGGGAAAACAAGAGTCAGGGAGGATATGATGTCAGCATTAAGCTTGGCAAGATGGCCACTGCCTAGAGTAGGATTCTCTGCTTTTCCTTTATAAAATTCACAGGAATCGTAACGTGGACAGTGCAATACATCTGTTATGTAAGTAGAAGTAGTATTTATCTACTTATATATGTGTTTTTTATTTCTAGGTTAGCATTGGTGTCGCTTGTTCTTTAAAAAAAAACAACAACATTTTTTTGTTACAACTGATACAAATCCTAAAATAAAATCGGCACTGTTTCTACTTCCTGATTCATGGAAGCAGACAGATTGTTTACAGCCTGTGCTCTCAAATGGGCTTGTCTGCCGTAGGCAGTCATGTGACACGGGAGAGATCAAATACAACTTGCAATGAGACACAAATGAGAAGGAATTGGACAGGCTAAACTCTCTAGATACATACAGGGTGCATATCTCTATATTTTCCTTCTGCCCTGTGCAAGAGTTCAGGTCCACTGAGTGAAGGTTTATGGCTGTTCTGCTACTCAAACCCTGCAGGAGATGGTCAATGGAGGCTAGTGGTGCAACCTTCAGGGCTTCCCAAATTCTGCCAAGGAGAGCGAAGCTGTCAGTAAAGAACTACAAACTGCAGCAGCAGCATGATGGCATTAAAATACATATTTCAAAGGGAGCTTTCAGCTTAAAGGAATACTGTAGGGGAGGGGGAAGGGGGTCGGGGGAAAATGAGTTGAACTAACCCGGGGCTTCTAATGGTCCCCCGCAGACGTCCTGTGTCCGCGCAGCCACTCACCAATGCTTCAGCCTCGCCTCCAGTTCACTTCTGGAATTTCAGACTTTAAAGTCTGAAAACCACTACGCCTGCGTTGCCGTGTCTTCGCTCCCGCTGATGTCACCAGGAGTGTACTGCGCAGACACAGACCATACTGGGCTTGTGCTATACACTCCTGGTGACATCAGCAGGAGCAAGGACAAGGCAACGCAGGCGCAGTGGTTTTCTGACTTTAAAGTCTGAAATTCCAGAAGTGAACCGGAGGCGGGGCCAGAGCATCAGTGAGTGGCTGCGCGGGCACAGGATGTCTGCGGGGGACCATTAGAAGCCCCGGGTAAGTTCAACTCATTTCCCCCCTACCCCCCTACAGCACTACTTTAAACAAAAGTGCATGCACAGAGGAATGAAGCATTCAGATAGCGTAGAGAAGGGTTAATCATGCATGTGGCTTTTATTGATGAAGAGGTTAGCCGCTCTTCCTGCATTATCACTGGTAGCAGAAGTCAGGAAGTCTCACTTGGAAGTAATAAAATGAATGTCTTTAGAAGTCTAGCGATAAGTATAGTCTTGTTGGAGAGCTGCTGCTACTGGTGAAGGGAAGGAGAAGAAACAGTGATCAAACCTGAACTGAGCCTGCCTTATAATCCTGTATCTCATCAATCCAACAATAAAAACCCTGCGATTCACAAGGACACTGCTTACCATCCTCATGTTTCAGCTTCTTCCCAGTATAGGAAGCTTCCCAGTATTAGTCATTTTTCACATGGTGCCGGCATATGCATTTCCTCTCCTCCAGGCCCTAAGCCAAAGCGTGCCCGCCATCTATTGATGAAGGACTGCGTGCATTGCACCAGTAGCAATAGATCAGTCTCAGACCAGATCTATCTGATGGTCGAATCTGCTGGCCATCTCCCAGTGTATGGGCACCTTTACCTTAACAGGCCAGAACCGCTCAAAGTCTATTAGTCTACCAGGGCATGGACTTTAACCACTTGAAGACTGTAGGCTTACACCCCCCCCCCCCCCCCTAGTGACCAGGCTTTTTTTTGAATAAATTCACCTGTTTTTTCATAATTTTCCCGCCCCTCCCTCCCCCCGTCGGCAAATGACAACGATCAACTACCATAGGCATCAGCCTAAGAGAGACAATCGCTTCTGAGCCTCCTAGGGGGGGATAGCCGAGTGACACGGCTGTCCGCAGTACAAGCGCTGTACATTGTAAATAGACAGCAGTTTTGGCGTCTAACAGTCTCCTAGTGGCGAGACTGATGCAGAGATGGGCCCGCACAATCTCCTGCAAAACACACCCCCGGGACTTCATGCCTATTGGCGTTGAGCAGTCCTGGGGGAGACGCCGCGTTCACGCAAACTGGCGTGGAGCAATCGGCAAGTAGTTAATCTGAACTATAGCACTTCCTGTCCAGTAGATCCCTATGCAGTCGGAACTCCGTCAGATAGGGTATGATTCCTAAACTTCACAGCTAACGCAAGTCAGATTTTAGCAGGAATCCGTCGAGCATCAATTGAACCGCACACATTGCACTGCTGGATCCAGTGCAACGCTATGGACCATCGATGCCCTGCCACTTCTGCCCCGCCCACATCCCACAGAGAGGCTCCAACAGGTCTGATCACACTTTGAAGCCCCTTTCACACTGGCAGTTTGTTGGCCTGTTTTTAACGCAGGCCAACGATACACTAGTGAAAGTCTATGGGGCCTTTCCCACTGACGCGATGTGGCGGAAGTGACAATCGCCGCAACCCCGATGCGAGCGCATATCAACTTTACCGTTGACTTGCGCTGCAAAGTGCGGCAGACCGGAAGTCATGAAAGTCTATGGTGACACATGGTTTTTTAAAAATTGCGCAACAGCGTTGCGGCATGCATGCACGGAACTGAACGGAATTTTATCAATATGCTTCCACACAATTTGTTTCCTCGGCCACAGGAAGCAAGCGCTAGAGAGCCTCACTTCCTGCTTGGCCTGCTTCCAGACAGGGATTACCGCATATTAACGCGGAAATCCACGAAGGCTATTTTTGGCAATGTGCTGCGATGGGACCTCGTATCACTCCAAAATGCTAATGCCGGTTAGCAGTGCGAGACCAGCCTTAACCAAGCTTCACAAAACAGAAGTCAATTGATTGGATATGTATAGAGTAATAGATTAATAGCAGATTTTATCAAAGTGGTCAAACCAGTCAGAACTTGATCAGAAAAATCAAAAGGAAAGCTTTTTCATTGGCTGCTTTTCATTTATAGATTATCCCACTTCCACAGAAATTGGTCTTCTAGAAGAAACCCCCTCCCCCCCCCCCCACCCACACACACACACCAGTGTTCTCCCCAGGCTCTTTTAGCCGGGTGCTCCACCCGGCTAGATTTGGTGACCACCCGGCTGTCATCGGCTCACTTCCTGACCTCCTCCTATGCTGTAAGCAGAGTTGCCCTGCATTTTCATCTCGACCCACCCGGCTACTTTTTCATGCCACCCGGCTACTATTTCATGCCACCCGGCTGGAAAAAAATTCTGGGGAGAACACTGCACACACACACAAACTTTTTACTTAAAGGACACTTGTCCCAAGTCAGCTACGTAAGGTATGGAAAGAGGTAGGTTTATGCTAGGTCCACATTCCTCTGTACATGGTCTGCTCCTCTCCTCCTTCCCCAATTCCCGTAATCACTTCAAATTTTCACACAGGAAAAGGCAGGCTTGCTGCAATGTTACCTCCTATTAACCTTCCATTTCCTCCTTGTCCCCGCCCCAATTACTCTCCTTAAAGCAAACTTGAACTCAGAACTACTTCTCTGCTTTAAAAGATACGCAACAGCATAATGCCCTTTGAAGAAAAACATTTTTTTTTTTACAGGTGACACATTCCTGCAATAAATCTGCAGTTTATTTACTTCCTGCTTTTATGGAAGCAGACATATTAACATTCTATGATTTCAAATGAGTTTATTTGCCATGGCAGTCAGCTGAAACAGCTGATGAGGGGGGGGGGGAATCAGACAGGCTAAACTCTCTAAATACATACAGGGTGCATTTCTCTATGGTTTCCTTTCTGTCCTGTGCCAGTGTTGCCAACTCATCCCTTTAATTGCTGACACATATGAATTACACAGGTTTCGTGGCTAGGTAGATGCAGTTAAGGCACTGATTATGTGTAAGCAGCCCCAGAACCTGTATAACTTAGATGTGTCAGTAATTAAAGGGATGAGTTGGCAACACGGTCCTGTGCAAGAGCTCAGGTCCAATTTAATAAGAAGGAATAGGAAGGGAAAATCCACAGGAATCCTGTCTCTTCATATCTAAAAATGTGGCTTCAGCCAAAAGTTATACTTTTGCAAGGCGTTATTACGGGGCGGGAGGTGGGTGAGGAGAGGAACGGACAATGCACAGAGCTATGTGGATACAGCATGAATATACCCCTGTACTTGCCTTGCGTAGCCATGCTCAGGTCAGGTGCCCTTTAATTGACGAATCAGCTGTTTTCGGCACGCGGCTCTATGAGCCGAGCGCCGAAACTGGGCGCCCCATAATAGCAATGCTATGATTTGCGGGGCGCGTAGCGGTAATTCGGGGCTCTGGCGGCTGCCAGAACCAGGATTACATCTCCCTCCGATTTCTCATCTTCTCTTTATAATAACTGTTCAGCACTCCACAACTGAAAAAGTAACAAAAAGTAGGTGGAAAAGTACCATCAAAACTATTTCAAGTACTCTCTTGTTTGCTGGGGATTTAAAATGCATTTTTATTGGCAAGTTTGAAAATATCACATAGGAGAAAAAGTCAGGAGAAAAAGTGAATTCCATATGGCCCTCCGATTGAAAAACATTTCTGTATTCCAAATCGACCATATAATTTTTCTGGTCGATTTTCTCTGCATACTGCATGTTTTTTGTACAATTCAATCTCATCGAATGATTGCATGTGAGGAAATGATTGTACCATCAATGGGCCCCTTTACACAGTTGCTGGATGATTAGATTGTGAACCCCGCTGACGTACAGCAATGTGTCCAATGTAAAATGCTGAGCTAGAGACACTGACAGTAAATAAATGTGCAAAAACAACAATGCAAAAGTAGCAAATCACTGAGTAAGTAATAAATAAATGTCATAAACCCTCAAAGAAAAAAAAAAATAGCTGTAGCCACACAGGATTCTTCATTTTATCAGTGCCAAATCCCACAGATATGACCCAGCCAATATTAGACACAGCCTTATTAGAGCAGGTCAGAAACTTTCCTCACCAGACACTAAATTACGTAAGCTTATCTTTCCATACACACTTTATATTGGCCTGCCACCCCGATTGTAATGTAAAGCATTGCTATGGAGAGCCCTTCCTCCCCCCTCATTTCCCCCACCCCCTTCAGCTCCAGTTCTCAGGCCTGCCAACTGCCGGGCCTTCCTTAGTAACCATTAATCCTCAAGAGCGGCTGCAGAATGGGCATTCTGGACCTTAAATGACCTGTTTGCAGTGCTGGGAATTTCTGAACCTTATATAACATACAAAGCCACCCACATAGGCAGCTGAAGCCTGCAGAGGGGCAGGAAAACCATTTGCTAAGAGTTACTTCTGCTGCAAAATACCACCGTGGAGAATTACTGTTAGAAGATTTCATATACTGTGCAAGTGGCATGCTCTGCTTCCCACGGCGGCACACCTTAACCCATTTCCTGGACTGCTGTCAGGTCTAAACATTGTTCAAAGACTCGTGCCAAGGCTGTGGGTTTCATGCCAGATCATAGGCAATTGTTATGAGCTTTAAAAGACGTCACCTTAACCGTTTAAAAATTCCAATAATATCTTGGAGATTACTCAAAAACAAGCTATTTAACATTTCTTCCTGACGCTTTGCCCCATGAATGGCAAGGTGAGGATGTGGCTCAGAGGAAAACAAATTGTGCCACAGAGCCAGGCACCCATAATCCTCTTGTACTTCCAGTATGGTTGCTGAAATTTGATAAGAGCAACTAGACCATGCATGCAATCAGTGTCACTCATGTTACCTGGCTGATGAAAACAAGTGCATTTATGCCTGTTGGACAGATACGGTACTGCTAGGAATGGGTAAGGTCAACTGGAAGAAGGGATAAAACAGCGCTATGGAAGGTGTTAGCACTAAATACCATAAATAATAATAACATTCAGTATGTTTGGTGTATTCTCAGACCCAGTGTGCAGGTCGGCTGTTACGTTTCTGGTACCGAAGCTTCGTAAGAGGACTGTTGCCTGCAGAGATCAGGAATCAATCCCTCAAGCGATAATTTGGGGCAGAGTTCTGTACAGATGCATCACAACTACTGCTATGAAGGGGGTCAGAGGGGCGACAGCATTGCGCACAATGTCATGGGAGAAGGAGGTCAATAGCCTCAGCTAGCGCCTCTTTTCCACAGGTGGCGAACAGTTCAGCCTCCCGACTGCTGGCCACAAGCGCCATTAAGCTGCATTTAAATGCAAACGCCGTGCTCAAATGTATAGGTTTTCATACAGATGTGATGTTACTTTCAGCCAAAGGCAGGTAGGACAGCTATAAAAGCCATAACGAGTTGAGAGACTGGCCTGTGGCACTTTGAACAGGTCAGGTCCTACACAACATCTTTTCTACGGTTCTGATCTTCTGCACCAAGTCTGGAGCGCTCAATTCTAATTGTTGTTATGTGTAGTTGTAACACATGTAGAGGTTTGTTTTTTTTCACAGGTGAATTATTTTTACACTGTGACCATAAAATGTAAATGGTGTTTGATATTTGTTATGTTATTTTATCTATACATTTAAAAAAAAAAAAAATCTGTGTTTTGTTGTCATTTAGTCGCTAATTAGTCGTGTGGACCACGGCAGACCAGGTCCCCCCATCCTCTACTGCCTTTCGAAGCTTATCCAAGCTCATGTTTGTTGATTCCATGATACGATCTAGCCATCTCACTCTGTGCCATTCCCTCCTCCTTTTGCCCTTGATCTTTCCCAGTATCAGGGTCTCCTCCAGTAAATCTTGCCTTCTCATTATGGCCCTTATTCAATTTACTTATTCTCCAAGGACATCATTTTTCATCTTCTGTCAGTGACAAGACAATATATTCTGTACAGCACTGCGTAATATGTCAGCGCTATATAAATACTTAAATAAATCTTCTGTTTAAAATAACTTTTCAGCAGTCCGTCATTGAAAAAGTACCAACGAGTAGTTGAAAAGGTGCTGACAAAATTATTCTGAGTATTTTCTGACTTGGTGGTACGGTAATTTAAAAGGCCTTTTATTGATAAGGGCCCGTATGCAATTAACTTTTTCTCCTGACTTTTAGGAGATCATTTTTCATCGTCTCTTTAAAATAACTTTTCAGCACTTGGAAAAAGTACCACAAAGTAGATGAAAAAAGTACTATTAAAAAGTATTTTGGGTATTTTCTCACTTGCTAGTTGTTTAAAAAGCATTTTATTGTCAAGGGGCCATATGCAATTCACCTTTTCTCCTGAGTTTTCTCCCAGGTGACATTATCAAAACTTGTCACAAAATGCATTTTAAGCCACCAGCAAGCAAGATAATACTCAAGATAAATTAGATAGTACCTCTTTACATCAACGTTTGGGTACTTTGTCAATTGTAAAATGCTGAAAAGTTTGTTTACAAAGAAGTTGAAAATGATCTCCTAGGAGATAACCGAGATGAAAGCGTTAAAGGAATACTATCGATGTATGCATTTATTTTTAAATGCTGTATGTTGTAGCACACATTAGGGCAAGTACTAGGAGCAATTTGATTCCTCACACAGCAGTTCCTCTCAGCTGTAAAATCCTTCTCAGTTTTGGCGTCAGTGTTGGATACAAAATGTATCTAATACTGAGCTCCCAGAGGGCTAGACCACGTCTCTGCACAGGGGAGATGCTATCAACTCCTCAGTTTATAGTTTGAAACAATCTTGTTGATATAGTGGTAAGGGGTTAAAGATTCTAGCAATATGTGTTTATTATCTTTGCTTCTTTTTACTGATAAAGATACTAATAATGCTAATTGTAGACAGTGGTCTGCCCCTCTCAGCAGCTTGTAAAGTGAATGCAGCCTGGAGTGAATCACCTCAAGCAGGCAGCCAGTCTGAGGGTAAACACAGACTCCTGTTATAGCTAGTTATATTCCAGCAATATTCCAGCTCATTTAGTTACCTGTTACCACCTCAGATCAGCCTATTTCTCCTCATGTCTGCTGCATGCTGTGAGTGACACAGTGAAATATATTTGTGAGCTGTGTGACAGAGTAACCAAGCAGCTCAGGGTGACCCCAACTACTATGAGCTGTGTGAGAAATGAATTTTTAAGCAGGGATAGCGAGAGAGAGACCTGGGTGAATAAATAAAGTGCCCCTAGCACTAGTGGTAATGTGTACACTAATATAGAGTATTAAAAAAAAAAAAGTCGTTTCAATCGATATTATTCATTTAATTGCATATGGGCCAAGGTGTGAAAATATCACCTAGGAGAAAACTCAGGAGAAAAAGTGAATTGCATATGGCGCTCTCTGGCCCATATGTAATTCACTTTTTCTCCTGAGTTTTCTCTTAGGAGATAAACATTCATCTTCCATTTAGAATACCTTTTCAGCACTTTGCAATGGAAAAAGTACCAACGAGTGGGTGAAAAAGTACTATCAAAATTATTTTGCATATTGTTTTGCTTGCTGGTGGTTTATAAGGTATTTTATTGACAAGTTTTGAAATATCACCTAGGAGAAAGCTCAGGAGAAAAGGTGAATTGCATATGGGCCCCTGCGTCCAAAGTATTTCAGCTTCAGCAATGCTCCTTCCAATGAACAGTCAGGGCCCATTCACACTTGAAAGCGCAAAATTGCGTGATTGATTTTTCTGCGGGGAAAAAAAAAAAAATCACTGAACACTGCGGCGATTTTTCCGCGATCGCGCTTCTATAGCACTGAAACACGATCATCGGGAAATCGCCTGAAAATGGTGCAGGAGACGCATTTGCGTTTCGCTATTTGCGGCGATTAGCACAAATCGCCCAAGTAAGAACGGGCTAATAGGGTTTAATTATACTAGTGCTTTCAAAAGCGCTAGTGTTTGAGCATTTGCCGAAATCGCCAGCAAAACGCTCAAGTGTGAATGGGCCCTAAGGCCCCGTTCACACTTGCGTTTTGGCATGCAAACGGACCGGATCCGGACCTGATGGTCCGTTTGCATCAGGCATGCATCAGACTGCCATCCGGATCCGTGGGGTAAAAAAATAAAATTACCATAAAATTGTTGGGGTCTGCAGAAGGTGCACCTGGTGCACCTGTAGAATCAGGTCCTCCGCTGTAGGCCTCACCTCCACCTCCGACATTCTGCCAAAACAGCTCCAGCACGTGTGTCACTGCTGCTCCACTCCAGATATGCTGGGCCCATGTGTCCCCATCCGAAACGGCCGCTATAAATACGCATAGGAAGTGGGGTAGAACGTCCGGTGTTTGTCTCCAGTGTGTTCTGTGCTTCCGTTTCCCATTGCTTTCATATTTTCGGATGGTGCTGTCAGGCTCCGGTCCGGGTGCATGGGCCGGATGATCCGGACCGAAAAATAGCGCATGTTGGAAAAACGTCCGGAGTCCGGCTCCGGTCCGGCTCCGTACTGTACCGAACGGACGCGTGTGAACGTCCGCATAGCCTTTGCATTGGATCCGGCCCGACGAATCCGGACAGGGAACGCTAATGTGAACCGGGCCTTAGGGTTTATTTTTTTTTAGGGATTGACTGTTTGGATCTTCTTGCAGTTCAAGGGACACTCAAGTCTTCTCCAGCACCACAAGTTGTAAAAGTCTAAAACCTGCCATGATGCCCACCTTTTCACAGCAGACCACACAGCTGCTATGGAGCCAAGCAGAAGAGGGGTTTCATGATTGGCCACAATGCAGTTTAGACAGGCAGGCAGTAAAAGCACTTGGTAATGAACTCTGGGTAAAATTAATGCATGAGCAATGTAAGACTCTAGATGATTTTTATGAAAACTTTGGCCTCAATTCACTAAGCTTTATCAAACACTTTATCAAACATTTGATAATTTACCTCATGGGTAAAATCTAATTTTGAATTCACCAAGGTGTTATATATTTATTGAATGTTTTATCGATAAAACGTTCAATAATTCTATAACACCTTACTGAATTAAACATTAGATTTTACCCATGAGGTAAATTATCAAATGTTTAATAAAGTGTTTGATAAAGCTTAGTGAATTGAGGCCATTATGTACTGCATTGTTCTAATTTAAAAACGCACCATTCTCACAAGGGTTGCCTTTGATATGGAGGTTACAATTAGGGGGAAAAATTATTCTGCTGTGAGGCCTCCTCACATACAGCTATGCTCATGGCTTGGTGGCTGTGAAGGATTGCATGAGGCGTTGGTTGGCTTTGGATATAGAGAAACTGGAGATACTAAGTGGTAATAACAGCAGCTCACAAGGCCTCCAGTTATAACTCCTTCAGCTAGTTTGCTTTAGATTACATGACCAAGGTGATCAACCACGCTGTTTAGCAGGGCTGTGGAGTCGGAGCAATTTTTGGGTACCTGGAGTCGAAGGTTACATAAACTGAGGAGTCCGAGTTGGATGATTTTGTACCCACTCTATAGCCCTGCAAGTGCTGTGGAGCAGGAGTCAAGGTGTCGGTGAGTCGGTGAGTTGGAGGCTTCGGATGAGTTTTTTTTTACCGACTCCACAACCCTACTTTTTATAATAGCTACAGAAATCTTGCTAAAAACACAACAAAAGATGACACTGGGGAATTCTGATGACCAACCTATCCAATGGTATATTCAAAGCCCGGCTCCAAAGTACATAGATAGCACGTGTGCATTGTGAGCCAGCAGGCAGGGGAGGGCAGGTTCAGCTGTGAAGGGGTGTGATCAGCAACACATGGTGCATTGACAATATGATAATGTGCCTTTGGCTGTGTACTGTAAATTCACAGTAGGGAGGGAAGGGAAGCATATTAGCATGCAAATGAATTCGGTTGGCTTCTTTGAGGGGTAGACATTATCAAAACAGCCAGCATGTTGATACATAAACATTAAATGCAGCTATACAGAAGTGCAATTAGCACTCCTGTAGCAGTGATGTAAACAATGTAAACATGGGCAGAGTATGCGCCTGTATAAGGACTGCAGGGATTGAGTAATGCAACAATTGATGGTTGGGGTGGCTTAAGAAGATAGAAAGTGGAAAAGAGAACTGTATAAATTAAGGGGGCTTTTTATTTATTTATTTTTTATTTATTTTTTTAAATGGGACAGTGATCAATCCTCAGTGGAAGCATTTGACTTGTATGGGAAAGCAGATGGGTTATTATTATTTATATATTTAACCACATCACCCCAAGGAGGTTTTTACCCTAACGGACAAGAGCGATTTTCACCCTTTCATTTGCCAATAGCTTAATCACTACTAATCACAATGAAATTATCTATATCTTTTTTTTCACCACTAAATTGGGCTTTTTGTGGTTGAAATTTGTTTTCAGTAATTACTTTATTTTCTATGCAATTTAAAGGGGAAAACAAGGGAAAAATGAAAAACCACACAATTTCTCCAATTTCATCCCCTATATTTTTAATATAAACACTGCTACTATACATAAAACCCACACATTTTATCTGCCTATTTGTCTGGGTTATAACAAGATTTTAATTATGTCCCTAGTACAAAGTATGGTGACAATATAGTATTTGGAAATAAAGGTGTATTTTTTTTTGTGTGGGCTTTTTCACTATTTTTACATGCACAGGTATGCAAGTGCATGCGCGGGAGCACACGTGGGAGCGCGCACAGCAGCAGCAGCGCATGACGTTTTAAAATGTCCTGGAGCCATTAAGAGGCTCCTGCAGGACGTTTTAATACGTCTGCATGTCACTAAGTGGTTAAGATATTTATATCATCTTCCACATCGCTGTACAGAGTATATTGTTGTGTCACTGACAGTCCCTCAGAGGGGCTCACAATCTAATCCCTACCATAGCCATAGGTCTATGTTTGTATTGTGTGGTGTATGTTAACGTCGTGTAGAGCCATTTTTTAGTGGGAAGGCAGTTAACTTATTTGTATGTCTTTGGGTTGTGGAAGGAAGCCGGAGTGCCCGGAGGAAACCCACACAGACACGACGAGAACATACAAACTCCGTGCAGATAGTGTCCTGGCTGGGACTCAAACCAGGGACCCAGCCCTGCAAGGCGTGAGTGCCAACCATCACGCCACCGTGCTGCCGCCAGGATGCAGTACTATACACAGTTCAGAATGGAGACTAGCGTAACCCAAGCAAACATTGCCAATGAGAAGAGAAATGGATGAATGAGAAGCAGATGACACAACTGGCATCAACACATGGTTTTCAAGGACAACTGTAACGAGAGTGACATGGAGGCTGCCATATTCATTTCCTTTTGATCAATACCAATTGCCTGACAGCCCTGCTGATCCTCTGCCTCTAATACGTTTAGCCATAGACCCTGAACAAGCATATGCAGATAAGCAGTTTCTGATATTATTGTCAGATCTGACAATATTAGCTGCATGCTTGTTCCTGATGTTATTCAGACAACTGCAGTGAAATAGCTCAGCAGAGCTGCCAGGCAACTGGCATTGTTTGAAAGGAAATAAATATGGCAGCCTTCATATTCTTCTCACTACAGTTGTCCTTTAAGTACAGAGTACTCATACAAATGAAGGAACTCTGAATAAAGAATGAGGATTTATGGCCATGTTGTACAGTTGACTGCTGATGTGACAAGTTACTGCAATATAAGTAGAAGCAGGGGTCACAATATATTTACATTATTCAAAGATTCCAGGTCCAGCACTGAAGCATTTGAAGAAGGTCTGTATTTTTCAGCAGAGACATGGATATTGGCATAATTGCCCCTAATAGAAATCTACTGTTCGCTACATTTTACAGCATCAATGTGCATGTGGCAATGACATGTTGCAGCCTCTAGAGGCATATCACAGCAGCAGTTGGCCGTGTGGCATGACAGCTACAGTGAAAATGAAAGCGAACATGATACTTACACAGGTGTATACTCGCCTTAGAGAGCCAACTGAAGAAAGTAAATGGCCATGAAACCCATTAAAGGGAACCTGATGCAAGAGGGGTATGGAAGCTGCCCTATTTATTTTTTAAACAATACCAGTTGCCTGGTAGTTCTGCTGATCCCCACCTCACGACCGCCCACTGCCTCAATGCAAAGGTTACACAGGTGTGAAGGTTGGTGTGCTCAGACTTCTATACCCAGAAATTTCAGGGATTTAGCGGGACTAAAAAGAGCCCTAATATGATGAAAAGAGCAGCAGATAGCAACTGCTCAGGTGTGAGCACTCCCATCAATTATACTCCTGTGCACTCACTACACATGCTATTTAGGGCCCGTTTCCACTATCGCGAATCCGCATGCGTTGCCCGCATGCGGATTCGCACAGTCAGTACAAGTGGATGGGACTGTTTCCACTTGTGCGTTTCCCCGCACGTTTTTCTGTGCAGAAAAAATCTGCAGGGTAGGGGCCTCAGAATTCGCCTGCGTGTGGAATGCAGGCGAATCGCACGCAATGTATTTAATAGGGAAATCGCATGCGTTTTCCCCATGCGTTTTTTGCCGCGATTTCGCATAGGTACCCATGTTAATTCACACAGGCAGTGACATGGTTAAAATCGCATACAGCCTTACCTATGCGAAATCGCATGCGAAATCGCGGCAAAAAACAGATGCGGAATCGCACCCGCATGCGATTTGCCTGCGGTGATTCGCAGGCGATTTTGTAACGCTATAGTGGAAACGGGCCCTAAGGGGAACCTGAAGTGAGAGGTATATGGAGGCTGCCATATGTATTTCCTTTTAAGCAATAGCATTTCCCTGGCTATCCTGCTGATCCTCTGCCTCAAATACTTTCAGCCATAGACCCTAAACAAGCATGCAGCAGATCAGGTGTTTCTGACATTGTCAGATCTGACAGATGCCGCATGCTTGTTCCTTATGCGATTCAGACACTACTGCTGCTAAATACATCAGCAGGGCTGCCAGGCCACTGGTATTGTTTAAAAGGAAATAATATGGCAGCCTTCATATTCTTCTCACTTCAGGTTCCCTGAAGATAAACTGAAGACAAAAAATTAAAGTCTTTAATCCTGTCTGGGGCCCCTTTGGGAAATATTTTAATCCATTGCTGCCCACACAGGACATAGAGCAAATCTCTTCTACAAGGAAAGACAGTAATAGCGAGAGAGCAAGATGCCCTGTCCCATAGTTTTATTGCTTCCTTTAAAAAAAAAAAAAAAACTAACAAAAACATTTTCACCTTAAAAAACTGCCATAGAACGCATGGAATTTTACCAGTACTAACGACAGGGGAGTAACGCGTGTTGAACAATTAGCATAACCTGGGTTACGCTACTTATACACGATACCCAGATAATCTGCACACAGCAATTTTACTGAAAGTTAGTGAATCAGGCCCATAGCAAGAATAAAGTGGAAGTGCTTGTGAGCACAGGTGACTGACTGAACCGCACACGTATTATAGATTTCCATTCTATTCTGTTGCATTAGGAAAACCATAAATACAGAAAAACCAGAAGGGATGCAGAACTGCGCTGAATTCACACATTATTACTTATAGTTTTCATAATCATGTCACTAACTGTCCTTCATAAAAGCATCTTATCACTACCATAGACAGTCATGTTCCTTTTGTAGTCTATGGCCAATTATGGGGACCCAATTAAACACCCTGTATGAAGGCCACATGGGCAGCATGGGGGTGTAGTAGTTAGCATTCTCGCCCTGCAGCGTTGCATCCCCAAGTCCAATCCTAACCAGGGTACTATCTGCATGGAGTTTGCAGTGTTCTCCCCAGGCACTTTTAGCCGGGTGCTCAAGCCGGGTAATCTTGGCGAGCACCCGGCTGTTATCGGCCTGCCTCCTCACCCCCCTCCTATGCTGTAAGCAGAGTTACACTGGCCCTGCATTCCCCCAGTTGTGCCCCACCCAGCTACTTTGTCATGGGCAACACGGTGGCGTAGTGGTTAGCGCTCTCGCCTTGCAGCGCTGGGTCCCTGGTTCGAATCCCAGCCAGGGCACTATCTGCAAAGAGTTTGTATGTTCTCTCTGTGTCTGCGTGGGTTTCCTCCGGGCACTCCGGTTTCCTCTCACATTCCAAAAAAACCATACGGATACGTTAATTGGCTGCCCCCTAAAAATTGGCCCTAGACCACAGTACTTACACTACATAGTATAGACATATGGCAATGGTAGGGATTAGATTGTGAGCTCCTTTGAGGGACAGTTAGTGACAAGAGTGTGTGTGTGTGTGTGTGTGTGTGTGTGTGTGTGTGTGTGTGTGTGTGTGTGTGTGTGTGTGTGTGTGTGTGTGTGTGTGTGTGTGTGTGTGTGTGTGTGTGTGTGTGTGTGTGTGTGTGTGTGTGTGTGTGTGTGTGTGTGTGTGTGTGTGTGTGTGTGTGTGTGTGTGTGTGTACACACTGTACAGCGCTGCGTAATATGTCGGCGCTATATAAATACTAAATAATAATAATGCCACCCGGTTGGGAAAAAAAAAATCTGGGGAGAACACTGAGTTTGTATGTTCTCACCGTGCCCCCCAATGTCTGCATAGGTTCCCTCCCACATCCCAAGAATATACAGAGAATTTAATGGCTTCCCCCCTAAAATTGGGTTTAGACCACTATGGACTATGGTAGGGATTAGATTGTGAGCCCCACTGAGGGACAGTTAATGACAAGACTATACACTCTACAGCGCTTCGGAAGATATTGGTGCAATATAAAGCCTGAATAACAATTACAATAAATACCATCAGCAGTGATACTGAATTTCCAGCAGAAATGATGTCACAGCAGCACACTAACCACTTAGACCTTCCCAGGCATGCTGCGTATTACACTCTCTAATGATGTTCTTGCCCTACCTGCACAGACCTTCATATTAATCACACATTTTCCATGTGGGGATAGTTTTTGCATTACATTCATTAGACAACTGTTTTGGTCCTGAAAGCTTGCCGTGTTTGACAGTCATCACAATCTACCCCTAGGTGGAGCTTTGCTACAAGTGCTGAGGATCATCATGCAAGCTGCCATGCTTCCCATCTGCTGGAAGCGTGCAGGCGAAGGTCTCAGGTCCTCCCTGCATGGCAGCCTGTGGAGTGAAAAGTCTGATGTGTGAGTCTATGTCACCTTCCTGTGTCTTTAACAAAGCAGGGTCACCTGCTGCTTTCATTCCAGACACAGGAACTGATGCCACTGCTGTGATTTATCCAGATTAGCCCATTATACACCTCTGAAGGGCAGGAGGTTTCATGTGTCTCCCTCTTCTATTCACAAGTAGGTCATGTGACATCACAGTCTTTTACGCTTCTGCGTATCAGGTGACCATGTAATATAAATCAATCCTGCTCTCATTCATTAACAGGCAAGAAGGAAATCTTACATTGCAGCACATACAAACTGGCTGCAACTCAGCTCTATGGCCTTGGAAGTATCCTCTGGCACTACTTTAAAGCAGACATGAACTCTGAACTTCCTCTCTGCTCAGAAAGATAAGAAACAGCATACTAACCTTTAAAGAAAAAAAAAAAACTTGTTACAGCTGATACAAATCTTGCAATAAAATCTGCAGTGTGTCTACTTCCTGCTTTCATGGAAGCAGACATAGGGTTAACATCCTGTATTTACAAATTAGCTACTCTGCTGAGGCAGCCAGCTGACAGATCAAATTACACAGGTGATTAGTTACAGATGAGGGAGAATTAAACAAGCTAAACTCTCCAAATACATACAGGATGCATTTCTCTAGGTTTTCCGTATGTTCTGTGCAAGAGTTCAGGTCCACTTTAAAAAATACTTTTTGTTTACAGTAATGCTGGCAATACATGATATGATAATCCCGAAAAAAATCATTCAAGTAGTAGCAAATCTGACACACTGAGCCTTCTGATTAGAAATCGGATTGCCCTGTTACATTTTTACCGCTCATAACAGTACCCAATAGTCTTCCTTCCCACCCACCAGCCCATTGACACAGATATCCTGCTGCCCTGGATCACATGATCAATAGCGTGTAACCAAAGAGGTCTTGGTAACATTCAGTCACAGCAAGGATTATTACATGGCGAGTTCCTCTGAAGATCATGATGAAGTACTCAGCGAAGTGCAGCGGACAATGTCAGTCCTATAGAAGGTCATTAAAATAAACCTATTTATAATCAGCAAACAGGTTTACTTAAAATATCTAGCAATATATAGTGGGCTTTATACCTTTTCTGTAGTTCTACAGAAATTATTAGACCCCCCTGAATGACATGACCATTGATGCCGGGAGCACCCAGATTTTACGTCAGTCTGTCCCCCTTATTCTCTCTGAAAGACTATGGACTGTTGCCATTTTTGGCAGGCAGCCATGTCCATAGTACCAAATGAAACCAATCCTTGGGGATCCTATGCCGCTACTCCCTGACAGCTGCTTGTCTGGCAATAGGTGACCACACAGGGGCTTCTTCCTGGTGTCAGTGAGGAACCAGTCACTTGGTGGAAGGTCTGGGGTGCAGAAAGACTGAAGCAAGACATCAAATGCCAGCGAAGACAGTTTGGATTCAGTTTTGGGGCCGAATTTTGTCATACAGCAGCAATGTAGTTCAGACTGCCACACACAGCCCACTGAACACCTTTGAACAGTTGCGTCATTATCACTCTCCTTGCTCAGGAACCATGCAGCTCTATCCATGAAAGGGGGGCACTGTTTGGGTAAACAACCATCAACATCAACTATCATTGCCCTGCTACATACAGTGTTGGTATAATATTTCTCCACTTCCCTCCTAGATATTGAAAGGCACAAGGCTCTTGTTCATGTTTGTATTTTTAACTGATATTGTGGGGGATATAGATTAAATTTCAATGTACTTAGTTGAAACTATATTGTTTTATTTATTTATTTTGCATTACCTGGTTAAATAATTATTCAGATGCCCAGTGATTGATCAGCAGCTCCCGAGTCTAAATAACCCCTAGATATCTAGCCATCAGTGGTATAGGTTCTACAAACATCTTATAGGGCACTTGATTAGACAGACTGGATATTGAATTAATTTGTACACTCATGCCAAAATCTCAACCTCCAGAAAACAAAATAACCTTTGTTTTGATCAATATGGTGTTTCTGAGCATTACTGCTGTGTGTATATTCATTTCATACATCTCCTGTCCCTGGGGCCTCATATGTAGGAAAAGCCCTGGTGGTCTGGGGATAACTCAGAGGTGAAAACAACTGTGCTTACTACTGGCTACTCTACAGAAAGTATTAACTGTTGTCTCTGTTCCTTCTGGAGATAATTATCTACTTCCTGTATGAACAGGAAGTAGATCATTGTGAGGGAAACCAGATTTATAATTTAATTTTAAATGACTACCTATCGCATTGTCACCTAACAGAGAAACATCATTGCATCTTCTACAGGTAGGATTGACTAGTGGCAGTAGGGGGATGCGTACGTTTTTCATAATGAATTAAGAAAGTCTAGGTCCAAGATTGCAATGGAGGGCAGAAAAAGGGACGGTTTAGGTTCCGTAAAGTGCTGCAGAGTACAGCGACTATTGAAATCAGACCAGACGCCCAGTTTCCTTTACTCTACTAGATATGCATGTCAGCACCACAAAGCATTACCATAAATACAACATCATAGGAATAAAAGACAGGCTCTGATGAATTGATCACAGTCAGTCTCATATATCAAAGTGCCTTTATATTCCCACAACGGCTAATTCAAACTTTCACTCTCCAGCTGTCACGTGCTAGCGTAGATATGAAATAGACTGATTGCCATACTATGATGCAACTATGCAGAATTTCCCATCTCTAAAAGCCAAATTCAGGAAATCTTGATATAAACTCTATACCCCAAGTCCCCTCCAAAATACACTTCCCATAAAAGTAAGACTACTGTATATTAAAAAAAAAAAAAAAGACTATATCAGTACCTTATTTTTGATGGTAGTAACAACAGTTACATGGCAGGTTAGGAAAGCTGCCCCATCAATAACACCACTCTCCCCCTGTTCAGAGGCTAAACTGTAGTTCAGCCATACCCCCCTCCAGCATCTTTACTGGGAGTGGTGGCGAGTGCCAAAAGATAACATAATTGTTTACTGGATTTTAATTCCATAGTGCTAAGTTGTGGTCATGTGACTGTCGCCATGTGCATCTTCATAAAGCTATTTAGGGGATTTTTTTTCTGATACCAGACAATAGCCCATTATCAATAGAGTAAACAGACATATTTGCTGAATGTTTAAAAATAAAAAAGAAATGCATGTATGTATGTATGTATGTATGTATGTATGTATGTATGTATGTATGTATGTATGTATGTATGTATGTATGTGGCGTGGTGGGAGTGGGATGAGGACAAGCGGGTGTGAACAGAAATATTTTCTGACTCTGGGCTTTAAATCATGCATTGCTCTATCCGCAACAAAGAGGAGAATCAGGTATACAAGACCTCTGAGAATATACATACCTTTATTACAACACTTGTGCTGAAAATATCACACCAACACAAAACTTGCAGTCAGCCAACAGGCTGGAAGAGAACTGTCTTGCTCATCTTACTTATGCTTTTTTGGAAATTACATGATTTAACACCAGCATCACCAATAACTCGATTTTAGCATCTGGTTTAACCCTTGCTGCAGGAAGCTGCACATTTTGCAGGCGGTGTGGAACCTTTTATGAGTACACACTGGCGCCGGCACACAAACAACTGATAGTTGAAGCCATTACTATGTAGTTGCCGCTCGTTTCCTACTCACCGCATCAGGTGCCCAAATCACTGCTTGGGCATCAGATTACCGATAATTAACACAGGCGTCTATTAGACGCCTGACAATCATGGCACCCAATTGTCCTTCCTAAGCTACACCTCTCTTTCTAAGAGAAAACGTTACCGTAAAGCCATTTCCAGGCAAAATGTGTCTATATGGGGCGTAACTAGAGGGGGGGGGGGGGGGGAGCAGCTGCTGCGACTGACTGGAGGGGAGGGGACAACCCCTCCCCCCAACTACTAACCTTCCTTTTCTCTGATACTCCAGATGAGGAGTTTTTGTGGCTATACATGTTATGGGTGTGAAGATCCTGATGGCCTCACTTGTGTTATGACCTTTGTAAGATGGACCTCCAGGCTGTGAGGGTCACCAAGAAGAGGCAAAGGAAGGGTTGTCAGCATTAAGGGGCCCCATAAAAGTTTTGCTGAGGGCCAATGGTTTGTAGTTACGTCCCTGGTGCCTATACAGCTGAACTGAGGGCGGCTCTTTTCGGCACATAAACCACCATTTCCAAAAATCTATAGGTGGTCAGAGAGGAATCAATTTCTATCATACCATGTACATCAATTACCCCCCCCCCCCCCCCAACCACCACCCCACTCTCAATTGACCTAGATCTTCCGTCCTGTCAATATTTTTGCCTTTTTTTTTTTTTGTCAGAATCAATCGAAAGTTGATCTAATGCTAGGAATACACAGTACGTTTTGTACCGTGTAATCGGGCCACTGGATCGATTCCGCCGCTTCTTATCTTCTCTTTGTTTACTTCTATTGTCCGCGGTATCTAGCGTGGAATCGATCCGGAGGGTGATCGGGCACGTCATATTTTATCAATCGAACCATCAGCGGCTCAATTACACGGTACAAAACGTACCGTGTATTCCTAGCATAAAGGGACATTTTGGGGAAATGAAATCCTAATGCTGGGAATACACCATTACAATTTTCTGTAAGATTTACCTGCCAGATAGGATAGGTTTTTAACATGTTGGAAATCTATCTATCTATCTATCTATCTATCTATCTATCTATCTATCTATCTATCTATCTATCTATCTATCTATCGGCATTATTCTACTTAACAGGAGATAACCAGAAGACAATCCACCAGAGATAATGACCAGTCTCTACAGAAAATATTCTAATTATGCATTCTAACAGAAAATCTAACAGAAAAATCTACAGAAGAATCTAATGCTGGGCATACACGGCGTCGAGGGAGGCTCATTAATCAAGCCTGATGGCTCGATTGAGAATATCCGACGTGTCCGATCACCGCGGGGATCGATTCCGCACTCGATACCTGCAGGCGGACAATAGCGGCGAATCGAGCGGAAAATAAGAAGCGCCGGCGGGGACGAGCGGGAATCGATCCGGGTGCACGCGCGGATGAGTGGGGACGCGGCGCGAGTCGATCCGGCAGCTAATCGGCCGCCGGATCGACCCGTGTATGCCCAGCATAACAGAAAATTGTATGGTGTATTCCCAGCATAACAGTTTCTATCAAAGTGACCAAATCTGCCGGGAATCGAATGAAAAAGTTAAGTGTAACCCTGCCTATAGATACACACTAGCTGTGCCACTACCCTCAATAGATGTCTGCAGGAGAGGGGCTGAGTGGCATGTCTGCTGTTTTCCCTCGCATGTCTAGATTGGATAGGGGTAGTGAGCAGCTGCTCATTCATGCGTCATGCCTTCCCTCCCAGAATGCACTGTGCACAGGGGAAAAGCAGGAATTTTAAATTAACGAAGGACAGTTGGCAGCACAGAAAAATGAAGGGATTTACAGGCATTTTAAACATCTAAATTAGGAATGCAGAAAAAAGGGGCTTGACTCATTACTTTCATGTTGCCAGATGAGAATTGGCATGTGACAGCACCTTAGATAATAGAATAGGCTTACAGCAGTATGGTTACCCCGATACTTATTTCCAAATGATCATTTCTGCCATGCGACTTATCTGCCTTCTGGAGAGCTGCTATATTAAATGGTGATCTCAGCACTAAACACAAAACAGGGAGAATTCACAATAACCTTTTACTTAATGTGCACAGTCACTCACTTCAGCCTGTCAATTTCAGTTCAAAAAGGATATTTATCATTCCTTCCTTGAAGGGTTTGGTGTAAGCAGGAAGCCATAAACCGTAATGAGCTATTCACTTGTGCCTGGGACTTTGACTACGGTTAACCTGGACTCCTGAATATTACATGTGTTATCTTATTGAAAAATATTTTTCTAGAGCGAAATGTAGTAAGTACAGCTTTTTGGTGATGACATGCTACAAAATAGACAAATAAAAAAATGACAGTGAGAACATTAGGAACATACTGGGCCACATCTATTGCTACGCCACTGCATTGTGTGAACATGAACTCGTGGCGCTTGTAAGCACATAATTCTCACACTGACTACAACTCTCACTCCAAGTACTGAAAACAAAAAGTTTGCTTTCCTAAAACAGAAAGTATATGCAATAATTCAGGTAGGAGTGAGCTCCAAGATGTCTCCCAGTGCATCACTGCTGAAATATGCTAATTATCCATTGTTGTCCCTGTAAGCTAGCCACACCTCCAGATCTGCTGGAATGCAATGATGTGTCAGCTTGTTAATATTACAGAGGCACACTAGTCCAACATGCATACAGACTGTTTAAAGCTGGCCACTAACGGACCAATTTCTAGCGAAAAATCGTTCGAGCGATCAGAAATTCTGATCGGATTGGTTGTAAATAATCTCCATTGGTGGACACAAGCGATTATGAACGAGTGAAAAAAATGTCGCCGAACGAAAATTTGGATTTTCTTGGTGGTCGTGATAGATAGGAAGTAATGATCGGTTAGTTGATGGTGTAGTGAACGATTTTTCGTCCGATCAGAATTTCTGATCGCTCGAACGATTTTTCGCTAGAAATTGGACCGTTAGTGGCCACCTTGAATAGACTCCGTAACAAAAATTACATCCTGTTTTTTATCATCCTACAAGTTCCAAAAGCTATTCTAATGTGTTCTGGCTTACTGCAGCACTTTATACTATCACTGTCTCTGTAATAAATCAACTTATCTCTCTCTTGTCAGACTTGTCAGCCTGTGTCTGGAAGGCTGCCAAGTTCTTCAGTGTTGTGGTTCTGTGATGCATCTTCCCTTTCCTGGCCCCTCTATGCACACTGCCTGTGTATAATGATCTCTTGAGATACAAAAGGAAGGCTGTATACAGCCTGCTTGTGTATGGATGTATTTTCTATGTGTGGACATACTGTACATCAACCTACTTCCTGTTTTGGTGGCCATTTTGTTTGTTTATAAACAAACTTTTAAAAACTGTTTTTAACCACTTTTAATGCGGCGAGGAGCGGCGAAATTGTGACAGAGGGTAATAGGAGATGTCCCCTGCCTCCTGCACGAAAACTGATGGCAATGTAAACCAAATCGTTAGGGCAAGCGATTCGGCCGACTGCGGCATTATTTCCTACGGCAGAGTTACTCCGAGCGATTTGCCTGCAGGGAAACTCTGCGGATTCAGCCCGGTTACCGCACTAGTGGAAACGGGCCCTTAGAGGGCTTCTTAGTCCATTGTATCCCCTTACACACTCCTAGGAGTTCTGGGTAACCATGAGCTTGCTGGGTACTCTGTAACTCCAAGTACTGACTAGGAAGGAAAACAAGTAGGCAAAGCACAATCTGTCAACCATCTCCCAGAGTCACCAAAGTGCTTATTCCGATAAGGCCTGGAACCCACTGAAAACCGCAAACGCAAAACGCAACCGCTAGCGTTTTGTCTGAGCGGTTTGCAAGCGGATTCATGCGCGTTTTTGGTCGTGTTTTGCAACATTGTATTTTTTCCCCAGCGGGTGCCTAGCTTTTTGCGTTTTGCGTTTTTATCCTGATTGGTCCTGTGAATTATTTTTCATTTTGTTACAGTGTGCTGAACCGCAAAACGCTAGCAAATCCGCTCAGTTTAGGTTTTGCTGAGCGTTTCTGCTAGCGTTTCAATACTTTACATTGAAGCGCTAACGCTCCCAAAATGCTGCAGGTCCTGCGTTTGCGTTTCTGGGAAACGCAAACGCTCCTGTGGAAGTTGCCCCATCCATTAACATTAGTCCAGCGTTTTGGCAAAACGCTAGCGTATCGCAGTGCTGCCAAAACGCTCCCAAAAGCGCTCCTGTGGGTTCCAGCCCTAAGGGAATGGAGAGAGGATCAGGGCACTTCCTGCTAGAAACAGAGATGCATTTTATTGGCTTATAGGACAACTGAAGCGAGAGGGATATGGAGGCTGCCATATTTATTTCCTTTTAAGCAATACCAGTTGCCTGGCAGCCCTGCTGATCCTCTGGCCGTAATACTTCAAAGGATTTCTGAGGCAAGGGAGGCTGAAAATCTATTTACTTACCTGGGGCTTCTTCCAGCCACTAACAGCTGTGTCAGTCCTGGTCCTCCTCTGTGTCTCCGCTGGCCACCTGTAATGACCGCGACATGCCGGAGGGGGTCGGCTCTTCTGCACTTCCATGTCATCTGACACATACTGCGTTTGCACACAACTACTGCGCAGGCGCAGTACGAGCCAGATGACCGGGGCTGCTGCGAGGGACTCAGACAGCTGCTGGGGGCTGGAAGAAGCCCCAGATGAGTAAAAATAGATTATGTTCATCGCCTCGGAGGTCCTTCAAGCCATAGACCCTGAACAAGCATGCAGATCTGTTGTCTATGACAAATCTGACAAGATTAGCTGCATGCTTCTTCCAGGTGTGCGATTTATACCCTATTGTCCAGACAGATCAGCAAGGCTGTCAGGCAACTGGTATTGTTTAAAAGGAAATAAATATGGCAGCCTCCATCGGTCTCAGACCTCAGGTTCCTTTTAACTGAAAAGATTTGTAATTGCAGACAGCTCAGATCAATTACCCAGGCATGGTGTAATCATGATGAAACATTAATAGTCCCAAAAGCTTTAAGCCAATAAAGGGCATCATATAACCTGGTGCTAGGTTTATTGATTTTTGCTCCTTTCACCAAATCTGCTAGAAGTCTATTGCCCCCAGCATGCCTGACTGATCAATATTGGGCAGTAATAGATCAAAAGCTGATAGGATATAATTGTAAATGTGTGTTTGAGAGGGGAGCAGCAGCAAGGAATCAATTGTTGTACAGCAGTGTACAGAATTGGGGGGAGTGGGGAGAAGAAGTGGTAGACTGATGGATTCATAGCATTGTATCGAGTTGGGGGGGGGGGGGGTTTAAAATCGCTGGTCGAGTAGGGGGTGGGGATCAATAGCTGCATTACAATGAGTTGTACAAAACTCCAGCATATCAATTCATATTAAATAGATTTGCGCTGAATCTCACCCAGACTGAGTGGTAGAGAGTAGATAGTCAATACCCAATCAATTTCCGATTGGAGAGAGATCGATCACTTGCCACGTCCAACTTTCCTGAGCCATGAGGCTAACTTTTATTGCTTTCCCTTATTTCCTGTCTCCGGAACCATCAAACTTCACAACCAGAAGTGGAAGAAAGTCCGCTCAATGGGGACGCAAACAGCAATGAGAATCCAACAGAAATTCTAAGCCCCACTCCACAATACACAAAACTAAAGCACATTTAAGTTGAAGTTGAAAATGAGTAACATGGGCCCCTTGCCCTGTGTAAACAATTACTCATGCAGAAAGATGGAAATTGCCATGCTTTTAGAGCACTGCCATTCCTGCTGCAAATGAACACAAGGAAACTGGTCCACATGTCTGCAAAAGCTGAGGCCCAGAACTGCTGATGCACAGAGAGGGATGCTGGACATAGATCGGGGGATGCTACACATTAGAGACCGGAATGCACATGGGAAAGGGAGGCTGCAAATGAGTGATATTGTAGAGACTGCACATGAAAAAGGGGAGGGGGGGGGATGTGGCTGCAAATAGAAAGGCTGCACACAGAAGAGGGGACAGTCACAACACTAGAAATCTGGGCTATGAGAGGGGAAAAGAAGAAATCTAGTAGTACGAGAGCTTACCTACACAATCTGCTCATTGTATACAAAATCTGTTGACCCGCATACTACATGGAGGTGGTTAAACTGGCCAATCGAAATCGGATGCGTGTATGTACTCTTACAAGCAAACTATTGTTATTCAGCCATATAAATAATGGGATAGGAATTGTGCTATGTCATTTTTTTATAGGTCTGCATTCAGTTGTTATTCTTAGGCACACTTTCAGACACTAGTCTACTTTAGGGGACCCAGCAGGACACCTGATAGGGAACAGTTCTCCAATCACAGCCCTCTCTACAGCCCGAAGCATTGGGATTGGCCAAATAGTGGTGGCGTAGTTTACTGAAACTGACTAAAAATCTTACATAGCAAGTCAAGAGGATGCTGGTCACCGAATCACGTTAGCGGAATCTCCGATGCTAGTCTATTTTAGGAGACCCAGCAGAAATCCTGGTAGGGAACAGTTCTCCAATCACATTGCCCTCTACAGCATGAAGCACTGTGATTGGTCAGATAGAGTGGGTGAAGTTTGCTACAACAACCTATCACGTTAGCAGAATTTCCCCATGTGGCATCCTGATGGGCCCCCTAACATGGACTAGCAGCCAGTTTCATGTACCTAAAACATAGGTTCTCCTATGAAACACAATGAAAAGTATATATATATATATATATATATATATATATATATATATATATATATATATATATATATATATATATATATATTTATTATCACCTCACACGCACTATACAACATACGGTATGTAGCACAAGTACCTAGCCGAAGCCACTTCCACCCACCCCACCCCACCCCCCCCATCATTAATGCAGCAGGCAGTGCCTCCCCCAATCAGTGCAGGCAGCAGTGATAGAAGTAGGTCTGCTGAAGACCAGTGGAATGTCCCCACCTCTCCTGGAGCAGACAATGCTGTCCCCTTCATTAGCATACAGCTGACACTTGGCTCTTTTCACAGGGACTGTCCTACTGAGCAGCATGTGGTCCCCAGAGACAGTCTGACCCAGGAAGCAGGCTGCATGGAACAAATGGGGACCCTATAGCCCCCACTTAACCTCTTCCCTGCCAGGCAGATGTCTCCCAGCATTGAAAGGGTTAAACTTTAAATCCCTGCCCAGGCCACTCTTCCTACAATGAACCACAATAAACTGCAACAAGACAAAAAAGCAGCACATGTAAACGTTTTACCTGTAGTTTTTTTTCCTTTTCTAACAAAAATTGCAAGTCGCAGGAATGTCCACAGTGCATTTCCCACAATGCTGTACTGTACACCAGAGTAGATACAGAGAAATCATTAGGGAAAAAATGAAAGTAACCAAGCCAGGGAAACTGAGGGTTTTTTTTTTCCATGAACATAAATCCTCCACTCTGATGCTATCTCCCCTGCCATAAACCAACACACAGGCTACAATTCATTCCAAGGAATAACTGAAACACATGAGTGCCTGGCCAGGCCATGCTGATGCAGTCTGCAGTCTGACTCACATACAGCACAGCTTCTATCCACACAATCCAATCAAACACATCAAAAACAAACCCAATGCCTACTATAACATGATGCTCCCTTAACTTTTCCTAAACTGCATGGCATGCTGGTCTAGCACTGCCTGATGCTATCCCATGGCTATTCCCAGCCCCTGAGCACACATTTCATTGTTTTCACAAGTTCTCAGTAGGAAAAAAAATGCAGAGAAAATCCCCATCATGATTGCAATGTGCAGCCAATCCTAAAGGACATGCATTAAAAATAATCCAGTTGAACTGGTTGCCTGAATGCCCAGCTATGTTTACACAGGCGTCAGAGGCAGATCAAGCCTTGGGAAGCAGTGGGCAGAAAGTGCTACTGTAAGCTGTAAACACTGCAATATTTCTTCCATCAATAAATAAAGCAGTGAATTACCCTCCCCCCTACTGTAGAGCATGCTGCAGGAAATGAGTGCATTGTGGCTGGATCAGAGCCTGGGAATGAGCAGCCCATAGGGGGGCTGGGGAGCAGGGGAATGCATGGTGGGACCCCCGTGCAGTCACTTACCTGGATACAGGACACGACTGGCTCACTAGTCACAGCTCACTACTACAGCCACTCTTTGTTACCATACCCTGAAAACTTGAAAATGAGGCAGGCTTGAGCAGCCGAGCGCAGAGCGCATCCACCCACCCAGCAATCATATCGGCTCAGGGCAGGCAGCTGCTAAGCATTCCACACACTACAATAGTGGGAGTGAGGCTTGCTGGGGATATTCCTCTGGAGTGCAGCCTGCTTTCATCTGCCTGCCTGTTGCTTCATGGCACTGAGCTGCTTTCATCACTGCACAGATCCTATAGCATCTCATAGGAACATGATACATGCACTCACCATTTATCTTTTCTACTGAGCCCCTGAATGCTCTGCCTTTACTTTTAGTAGTATTTAAAGGGAACCTGAAGTGAGAGGGATATGGAAGCTGACATTTATTTCCATTTAAACAATACCAGTTGCCTAACTGTCTTGCTGAGCCTTTTATACTTTGAGGCTGGGAACACACTAGGTGGTTTGTGAACGGTTGCGTTTTGCTGCATATGCATTTGTGTGTTTTTGTCATAATGAAGTGCGTTTACGTTTTGCACATGCAGTTTGCTTGAGTTTACTGCATTTGTGTTTTGCACATATGAATCGCAAGTGCGGTTTTGTATGCATTTATGCAAATGTTTTGGAATGTGGTCAGTATGAAAACACATTTCCGATGTGCTCTCTGGCTCATCACTTGGAAGTCAACAGGAAGTGGAAATGGAAATGCATCATCAAACTTGATTTTTATATAAACATGCATTAAATGCATTACCTCGCATACTTGATGTGCGTTTTGGAAAAATATGCTGTAAAGTCTGTGTTTTCAAAACGCACATTGCACAACGCTAACAAATGTGTTTCTTTCATGCGGCTCATTGACTTAGATTATGCGCGTTAACAGGGTCGGGCCGAGGCAGAGGCTGGAGAGGCTCCAGCCTCAGGGCGCAGTGTAGGAGGGGGTGCACAATTCATTCAGCTGTCATTCCTAATTGTGTTTGAAACAGAAAGAAATAAGAAAAGGGGATACATAGCAGGGACTGCAAGCCAGATAACTAGAGATTAAGGTGTTGGGGAGGTTGGGGGTCCTGGGACACCTATTAGTCTAATAGCAATCAGTGTGACGGCTGGGGTGGGAGGGATGGAGGGGCGCACTTTGGTGTCTCAGCCTCGGGTGCTGGAGGACCTTGTCCCGGCTCTGCGCGTTAACACTAGCGTTTTTGCCTAATGTGTTCCTACCCTAAGGCCCTGTTCACATAATAAATAGCAAATTTTTTTTAGCGCCTCCCGGCACTTACCTGCACATTCGTTTTTCTTTTTACAGTGCTTTTAAGAGCGATTTGTTTTTTTCACTTCCTGACGCTAGTCAGGAAGTGAACTCTTTGACCTGGAAAAGAATAAGTACAATGTATTTATTTTTAAAAGCGCTCGGGAAATTGCTATACAAAACGCTTTTTCAAGCGCTTTGCGATTTGCCTATACCTTCCATTACAGGCAAATTGCCCTGAAAATGGTACAGGCAGAGTTTTGGTGAGCGGATCGGAATTGAACCGCTCATATGTGAACACTCTCATAGGGAATCTGAGAAAAGAAACGATGGTCCGTACAAATGTCTCAATAGAAAATCCAAAATGTATTCAGGACATGTTCCAGTACAAAAAGAAGCTCAAGACTGACATGTTTCGGATTCCAGGTCCTTAATCATAGTCCTTTTCTCAGTTTCGCTTGGGCTTGGCTGACTTGGTCCCAGCACTGTCTCTTCATTCTGCAAGAGAGTGGTTACCCCTACCATTTCTACTCATAGGGAATCATTGCACAAGCGCTTTTAGGGCGCTCAAAAAAAAACCGGAAGCACCCTAAGTGTGAACAAGCTCTTAGCCATAGACCCTGAACAAGCATGCAGATCAGATGTTTCTGACTGAAGTCTGACTGGATTAGCTGCATGCTTGTGATCCAGACACTACAGCAGCCACAGAGATCAGCAGGACTGCCAGGGAACTGGAATTTTTTAAAAGGAAATAAATATGGCAACCTCCATGTCACTCACTTGCACATACTAGCCATGCATAGCCATAATGGCTGGAGCAGAAAGGAGCTAGTATTATGCTGGGCATACACGGTGCGATCCGGTGGCTCGATTAGCCGCCGGATCGACTCCCGCCGCGTCCCCCGCCGAATCGATTACCGCTCGTCCCCGCCGGCGCCCCTTATCTTCCACTCGATTCCCCGCCATTGTCCGCCCGCGGGAATCGAGCGGGGAATCGATCCATTCGTGATCGGACCTGTCGGATATTATCAATCGAGCCCATCAGTGGCTCGATTAATAAGAAAGAAACACACCGTGTAAGCCCAGCATTAGACATGATCTTAAAATATTAATTTGGGTGATTTTTTTCTTCGCCTGCAGGAGCCAGAATTGGCAGGGGCTGTAGCCGGACTTCACACTCTGCTAATCAGATATGCACAGCTAATGACTGATTATGTACTGGGCAGCTTGATGACCGTAATTAAGCCTGCCCACTGAATGCTGACCAGGAGCCCAAGCATTGACGTATTTGAGTTTTTCTTTTGTGGATTTCCATTTGTCTGCATTAATAGGAATTATTATTATTATTGATTTATAAAGAAGCTACATATTCCATGGCGCTGTACAAAGTAAGAAACAAACATGGGTACATAATAATATTAATACAGATAATGATGTACACCAATATACAAAATACAGAAATGGTACAAAATACAGAATTGTAACTACGGTGATAAAAGAAACATGATGAATAAAATGTATAACAAATTACAAGACAATATGAATAACACATTCTAAGCTACAAAAGGGTGAGCTTACAATCTAAAGAGTCGGCGACCATAGCGGCAAAGGGGGCCCCAAACGCTGCAAACCTCCCCCAAGTGGCATAGCTAGAGATCATGGGGCCCCATAGTAAAACTTTCATGGGGCCCTCTGAAGCAATGCCACCTGCCCCTACTCTATAGATATGAGTTAATTGGGCAATTTACATTCTCTTGCAGTCAACACTGCATAGTCCATGGGCGGTAAGAAAGTCAGAGGGTGGAGGAACACAGGAAAGTAAATGGATGGTGAATACATGAAATAAAACCTGGGCCCCCTATGCTTCAGGGCCCCATAGCAGCTGCCATGGCTATTGCTACGCACCTGCCCTCCCCCCATTTATTTTTGGTACCAAGCCGCATAGCGACTCACCTGTCCCGACCGGCACACTCCTCTATTACTCCATGTGTTTGCAACTTCATCCCGCTGGTTGCATCTTCTCAGGGACTCACCGGCATGTTATTACTTAAGGTCACGGAGGAGAGGCGTCCCTGTTAGCATGAAGACTGGAACACATGGAGGTGCACACCAGCCGGGACAGGTGAGTCGAGTGCCAAGGTGTGTGCCAAAAACACGGAAAGGGCACTGGGGGCCAAAATAAAGTTGAGTGGAGGCCTGGGGGTGGGCCCAGCAGCTGGCTCAGTTGGGGTGGGGGGGGGGGGGGTTACAATTTCCAAACACAATTTTACCTATCTGAAAAACATCTTCAAACCTAACTTTTAATAGATTTGATTTAAATGCCTGTGTCTGCAGATATCTCAATACAGGTAGTCCCCGCTTAAAGAACAAGATAGGGACTGTAGGCTTGTTCTTAACCTGAATCCGTTCTTAAGTCGAAACGCTGTGCCATCTCTGTCCCCTTTGCAACCTATGTGCCCCCTTTGCCTCCAGTGTCCCTCTCTGGGCCTGTTTGTCCCCCTGTGCCTCTTTTTGTCCCCCACTCTGTTTATACCCCCATACCTCCCAACTTTTTGAAATGAGAAAGAGGGACACTTAAGCCACATCCCTGCCACACCCCTAATCATGTCCCCGGCACACCCCTAGTCACACATACTGTACGTTAAAAATGATGTTGTTTTATAATTCAAACCACATTGGTTCTTTTCTATCCTGGTTCATTTTCCTTTATTTTAACATTTTAAAATTAAGTAATATATCAATTTAAAGGATGGGAATAAAGTTTAGAGTCAATCAAACACATTTTTTAGTAGAGAAATATATATATTTACCTAGAAAAAGGGACACAGTCCTGAAAGAGGGACAAATGAGGAGGAAAGAGGGACAGAGGGACAGGGCTCCCAAAGAGGGACTGTCCCTCCAAAAGAGGGACAGTTGGGAGCTATGATACCCCCTCCGTTTGTACTTCCTCCTTACCCCTGCTTTGCCCCCTCTGTGCCTCTTTGCCCCCTCTTTGCTCCCTCGGTGCCCCCTCTGTGCCTCCACTTTGGCCCTCTGGGCTCACCTCCATATGAGTCCAATGCTGTCTGTCCTCCTCTCTCTGCATCCAACTCCCTCTAACTGCGTACAGCACCACTTCCTGTATGTCATGTGACATATAGGAATCTGTATGTCACATGACATACAGGAAGTGAAGCGGTGCTGTACGCGGCTAGAGGGAGCTGGATGAGGAGAGAGGAGGACAGACAGCGTTGGACTCGGTTTGGAGGTGAGTCAAATGCTGTTGCTGCACGTACCTCCACTCGGGGAAGTTTGAAGCCGCTTCTTCAAACTTCCCCCACATGGAAATGACGTAACTGCGACAGGATCGTATCGTTTGTATCGGCGGGTCATTAGATTGTAAGCTTGCAAGGGCAGGGCTATCACCCTTTTGTGTCCTGGAATGTTATTAATTTAATTACTTGCTCTCTGTTAGACATTTATACATTTTAGTCATCATGTTAAATTTGCTATTGTAATCACCAGTTCTGTATTTTGTACCAGTGTCCATATTTGATGTACTGTATATCATTGTCTGTATCATTATGTATCCCTTGTTTGTTTTCTTACATTGTACAGCGCCACGGAATATGTTGGCGCTTTATAAATAAGTAATAATAATAATAATTCATAAGTCGGGCGATCGTAACACAAGGACTACCTGTACTATTCTGGGGAGGAGATTGGATTTGGGAATCCCTGAAAACCATGCCTAGCCTTTGTTTAATTCTAATCAGTATTATGGTCTACCCCTTTTCTCCAAATTGATATAACAACTACATACACTATAATATAATAACTACAGTATATACACAAATCCACCCACCACAACCCGACATGTTTCACCCCTTTAAAAGAGGGGCTTCATCAGGGGCAAATTAAAAGTGCAAGGTGCTACCAGTGTCAATACATAAAGTGAAACATCAAGAAAAATAAAAAACAGAGATGCAAATCTGCAGCATAGCCTCATGGCCAGATGCCGCGGTTTTCAAGGGGGCTCATCAGGATAATTTTTCACCACAATATCAGCCCTACAGAAGCCCCTTATGATCTATTCGAGAAAAGGTAAAGATTTCTCGTATCAGCTACTGAATGGGATGAAGTTCAATCTTTGCTTACAGTTCATCTTTAGCATGGAAAATGGCATCAATAATTACAGAAGCTGAGGGGAAGGTGAACTCAACGCCCCTTTTATACTTGTGTCATTACATTGAGACACAATTGTTCTTCAATTGCACTGCCATGTTCCCAAATAGTCACACCCCTCGGTTATGGTGCAGTGCGGCAAAACAGTGAAACATACATTACAATGAAAGTATGCCTCACTTCCGGGGTAAACGCACACGTCGTAGTGTTAATGCACTGCATGTAATGCGTTACTGCATCGGTACCTGCCGCGCCGCACCACAACGTGATCAATGCAATGAGATAGCCCCATAGGACTGTCATTGCTTCTGCATCACGAAGCATCAAATTTGTGCAACGCAGCAGTGGCGGCAGAAGTACAAATATTTAAAAACGCACAGATCAGTCCCAAATGAGATATCATGCATAGTGCACAAATATTCTCTATCAGACCAGGTTTCCAGGCAGCTGCAGACTCTGTGCCACTCCACTCCAGTGAGATACACCGCCACCTCCCCCTAAAAAATGGCCACTCACCCTTTTTATCGACCCTCAGATGGGTTAGCAAGACATCTGGGGTCATCAGGCCACCCTCTGCCAAACACTGGTACTCTTTGTCTGCCTTCACTCTTGCAATTTACTCTCATTGGCAAATACACCTCAAAAAGACAAATTCACACCTACCATAGTCTAAAAAAAACGATGTAAAGTGTATTAAAAACACAATTGCACACTCACATCAAACCTCGTTAGAATCGCTTAGAGTTTTTCTGTGCTCTCCCCTGTGCATGGTTCCATAACCAGCATCAATCACGTTGCTGATGTCCAAACCACGTCGTCGTAAGGGTCCACCTGCTTGAACTGATGTCCTCATTTGGGACTGATATGTGCGCTTTTTAGAGTGCACCACTGCTTGTTTCACCCTGGTATCTTGTCAGCGCAAGAAATTGTTTTATTATTGCAACGGTGGAAGTTCCTAAATGCACCCTGTACTATCTCTCCTATTACTGCCTCATTCTTCCAATCCACCATCATCTTTCAACCTACTCCCTTCACCTCTGTCTGCTGCTCCCTGGATTGGGCACTGATTGCTTCTCTGCCACTCAGTATTTTTCAGTCTTGTTAGTTGCATACTGATGTTAGGATATAGTTGTCTTTTGTATTATTTCTTGAACAATCCCAGAGATCATCTTTAACCTCTTTCCATCCCCCACCCCATCTGCTAATGAAATCTTTTACCAAGGATATTTCCCCCACCCCCACCACCACACCAGCTAACGCTGTGTAATTTGCTAGTACAGACAGTCACCTACTTACAAATGACTTGAGTTACAACGTTTTAGAGATATAAACAAAGTTTTCTTTATGTATAAAATCTACAATACTGTTATTGTATTACATATTTTTATTGTTATATGTTGCAGTATTGTATACACTGTTATAAATAGTTTAAAACTGTTTAAAAGCACAGTGAAAGCAACCAATAAGCCCTGGGATGGGGGGATGTGGAGCAGAAGGGTTAGACTTATGGAGTATCTCTAACTTGCTTGGTCAATGGAACCTTGGTCAATGAAATCTAACTTCCTTGGTCAATACGTGGTCCTCTAAATTGTGGGATATCTGATAGACTTGGTCGGGCAAGCAGAGCCTGGGCAAGGTCCTCCAGCACCCAAGGCTGAGACACTAAAGTGTGCCCCTCCATCCCTCTCACCCCAGCCGTCACACACTGATTGCTATTAGACTAAGAGGCGCCCCAGGCCCCCCAACACCTTAATCTCTAGTTATCTGGCTTGCAGTCACTGCCATGTATCCCCTTTTCTTATTTCTCTCTGCATCAAACACAATAGGGGAATGACAGCTGAGTGAGTTGTGCGCCCCTTCCTACACTGCGCCCTGAGGCTGGAGCCTCTCTCGCCTCGGCCTGGCCCTTCGGACAAGTAAGACTCTTTACTTTGTTTGTGGACATGTCGAGTTGAGACTCACAATATTGTTGAATAAAGATCTAATGACTTGCAACAATATCACCCTTGTCTTCCCCAGGATCCTTGCCCTGCACTATTTTCAATAAAAATTGAGTTACAAAAAAAAGAAAACAACCAAAAAACAACGTTTATACTATGTCTAAATCCAGAGTTCCCGGAAAAGTAAATCATTTATCCACATTCCACTATATTTAACACAGGACTCCAACTTTTATTATTTAGTATTTAAACAGCGCCAACATCTTCCGCAGCTCTGTACAGAGTATATTGTCTTGTCACTTAACTGTCCCTCACAGGGACTCACTATCTAATCCCTACCATAGTCATATATCTATGTATGTATCATGTAGTGTATGTTTCGTAGTCAGCGTTTAGAATAGCTCTTGTAATGTGAACCAGCCCTAAGGGCTAATGCACACTACGGCCTAGTGCACACCAAAAACCGCTAGCAGATCCGCAAATAGAGTTGGGCCGAACGGTTCGCCTGCGAACGGTTCCATGCGAACTTCAGTGGTTCGCGTTCGCGTCCCGCAGGCGAACCTTTGCGGAAGTTCGGTTCGCCCCATAATGCACATGGAGGGTCAACTTTGACCCTCTACATCACAGTCAGCAGGCCCAGTGTAGCCAATTAGGCTACACTAGCCCCTGGAGCCCCACCCCCCCTTATATAAGGCAGGCAGCGGCGGCCATTACGGTCACTCGTGTGCTGCCTGCGTTAGTGAGAGTAGGGCGAGCTGCTGCAGACTGTCTCTCAGGGAAAGATTAGTTAGGCTTAACTTGTTCCTGTCTAGCTGCATACCTGTTCTGTGAACCCACCACTGCATACCTGTGCTGTGAACCCACCACTGCATACCTGTGCTGTGAACCCACCACTGCATACCTGTGCTGTGAACCCACCACTGCATACCTGTGCTGTGAACCCACCACTGCATACCTGTTCAGTGAACCTGCCACTGCATACCTGTTCTGTTCAGTGGACCCGCCATTGTATACCTGTTCATTGAACCCACCACTGCATACCTGTGCTGTGAACCCACCACTGCATACCTGTTCTGTGAACCCACCACTGCATACCTGTTCAGTGAACCCGCCACTGCATACCTGTTCTGTTCAGTGGACCCGCCACTGTATACCTGTTCAGTGAACCCGCCACTGCATACCTGTTCTGTTCAGTGGACCCGCCACTGTATACCTGTTCAGTGAACCCGCCACTGCATACCTGTTGTGTTCAGTGAACCTGCCACTGCATACCTGTTCTGTGAACCCGCCACTGTATACCTGTTCTGTTTAGTGAACCCGCCACTGTATACCTGTTCTGTTTAGTGAACCCGCCACTGCATACCTGTTCTGTTCAGTGGACCCGCCACTGTATACCTGTTCAGTGAACCCGCCACTGCATACCTGTTGTGTTCAGTGAACCTGCCACTGCATGCCTGTTCTGTGAACCCGCCACTGTATACCTGTTCTGTTTAGTGAACCCGCCACTGTATACCTGTTCTGTTTAGTGAACCCGCCACTGTATACCTGTTCTGTTTAGTGAACCCGCCACTGTATACCTGTTCTGTTCAGTGGACCCGCCACTGTATACCTGTTCTGTGAACCCGCCACTGCATACCTGTTGTGTTCAGTGAACCTGCCACTGCATACCTGTTCTGTGAACCCGCCACTGTATACCTGTTCTGTTTAGTGAACCCGCCACTGTATACCTGTTCTGTTTAGTGAACCCGCCACTGCATACCTGTTCTGTGAACCCGCCACTGTATACCTGTTCTGTTTAGTGAACCCGCCACTGTATACCTGTTCTGTTTAGTGAACCCGCCACTGCATACCTGTTCTGTTCAGTGGACCCGCCACTGTATACCTGTTCAGTGAACCCGCCACTGCATACCTGTTGTGTTCAGTGAACCTGCCACTGCATACCTGTTCTGTGAACCCGCCACTGTATACCTGTTCTGTTTAGTGAACCCGCCACTGTATACCTGTTCTGTTTAGTGAACCCGCCACTGCATACCTGTTCTGTTCAGTGGACCCGCCACTGTATATCTGTTCAGTGGACCCGCCACTGTATACCTGTTCAGTGAACACACACAGCATCTCTGCCTGCACGCCGTGTGACTGGCTGCCTGGCCTGCCCCAAGAAGACTAAGTCGCTCCCAGTCCCTCCACACAGCATGTCTGCCTGCAGGCCGCTTCACTACCTTCTCCGCCACCACCAACAGGGTCCGGGACTCCAGGCGGATTGCTGAATTTTTTAGGCCGCTGCTAGCAGCGGCCGCTGTAATAATTTTTCTGGTGCGTGTACATGACTGCCTAATTTTTCTGGCTGCACTGCGGGCAGCTGCAACAACAAAAGAAAAGGCATGTACATGCGCCCATTCCCCTTCGTGATCATTACCTTGCCGTGGTGAAGGGGCTTGCGTATCACAATGAAGCAATGACCGGCGCCTAGATGAGTGTCTCGGGGGGCACACCCACGATAATAAGGTCGTTGCCTCATTGTGGTCAGACCAAATTTGATCAGCTGGACAGTCACTGTTCTGTCATTCAGCTACATCAGCCAGGCGACCATATGGGCTGTAAAGCCACCAAAACCTGCACTCTCGCCATGGTGCGCACCAGTCCAGCACGGCCGTCACTACACAAACAGCTGTTTGCGCTGCGTTACACGGTGAGTTTGGTGTGTCAGTGTGAATCAGTACCTTAATTACACTACCTGATTGATGTATACACATGCAAGATGTTTGAAAGCACTTTAGGCCTGTCATTTAGCATTCAATGTGATTTCTGCCCTTAAAACGCTGCTTTGCGTCAAATCCAGATTTTTCCCGGGGACTTTTGGCATGTATCCCACTCCGCCATGCCCCCCTCCATTTTCCATCACTTTTGTGGCCAGCATAATTTTTTTTTTTTCAAAGTTCGCATCCCCATTGAAGTCTATTGCGGTTCGCGAACTTTAACGCGAACCGAACCTTCCGCAGAAGTTCGCGAACCAGGTTCGCGAACCTAAAATCGGAGGTTCGGCCCAACTCTATCCGCAAAATGCTAGCAGATTTTGAAACGCTTTTTCTTATTTTTCTGCAGCGTTTCAGCTAGCGTTTTGCGGTTTTGTGTAGCGGTTTTGGTATAGTAGATTTCATGTATTGTTACAGTAAAGCTGTTACTGAACAGCTACTGTAACAAAAAACGCCTGGCAAACCGCTCTGAAGTGCCGTTTTTCAGAGCGGTTTGCGGTTTTCCTATACTTAACATTGAGGCAGAAACGCATCTGCAATCCAAATTCTGCAGCAGCCCGGGAGTATGCGTTTCTGCAAAACGCCTCCCGCTCTGGTGTGCACCAGCCCATTGAAATACATTACCCTAGCGGATCCGCACCCGCAAGCAGATCGCAAACCGCAGCGGAAACGCTCCGGTGTGCACTAGGCCTACAAGAGCTTTTATAAGTGCTTTATGATTTTAAAAGCTCTTGCTAATGTTATCCTATGTGAGTGTTCACACTGGAGCCTTGTGAGTTTGTGAAAATCCCCCATAGGATTGTATTAGCAAGAGCTTTTTAAAAATCACAAGTACTTAAAAAAGCTCTTGTAGTGTGAATTAGCCAACTGACCCGAATATGCAGATTAGGTGCTTTCTGGAACCAATGAAGTCAAAATTGCATGCATGATACAGGATAGTCATCAACACCTTACTTTGAGGGCTCGTTTCCACTATCGCGAATCCGCATGCGTCCAACGCATGCGGATTCGCACATGTAATGCAAGTGGATGGGCCTGTTTCCACTGTAGCGTTGTTGAGGTGCGTTTTTTTCAGCGGTGAAAAAACGCACAAAAGAGCCGCAGAATTCGCCTGCGAGTGGAATGCATGCGAATCGCATGCAATGTATTTAATAGGGAAATCGCATGTGTTTTCCCCATGCGTTTTTTGCCGCGAATTCGCATAGGTACCAATGTAAATTCACACAGGCAGTGACATGGTTAAAATCGCATATACCCTCACCTAAGCGAAATCGCATGCAAATTCGTGGCAAAGAACGCATGGGGTTTCATCAGCGGTGGAATCCAGGCGTTTCCGCACCGCAATAGTGGAAACAAGCCCTGAAAGGAAAGAAAAGAAAAAACAAAAACAGGGATATCTGTGCAAACTTCCCTTCTCCACACATGAAAAAAAATGCAGTGATTTTATCTTTACAGAATCTGAGGCATAATTAAAGAAATTATCATCCTAACCCAACATTCTGTTTTTCTCTTTTTATGCATGACTCCTGCTTTTATCAGTTTTCATGTTACAAAAAGCTATTGTTTCTAAAGAATAAGGGGTTGATCTACAAAGGTTCTCCTCAGTCTCTCTAATGGCACATATGTGTACTAGGCACTGACAGCCCATCCCCGCTGATATGTTCTGAGCCATGCAATGAATATTAGTAAGAAGGTGACAAATCAGTTTTAACCCTCAGAGTGCACCTAGCCTAATAGATTAAATGATTTCTTCCTTTGCATACAATACCATTTCTGCACTATACCCTAAAAACAGAAATTGATCCTAACCTAACTCCAAAATGTAAAAGTAGTTGAAGCCCCCCAAAAAGGCTCAGCCAATTGTGAAGTCTGGCATCAAACCCTGACGGGAAGTCACACAATCTTGGTACTTTGCCCGTAGTGATCAACGCTAAATGACGTTTGTGTGATTGCATGCCTGTATCCATGTTGTGAGATCGTGAAAACGATTGTTCGTTGCTCAAAGTATCGCCGGTCTTTGGGAAAATCACGTTGTGGGTATGGCCTTTAGTTTCCCCTACAGATCCATTGGAAAGGGGGAGATACCAACAGGGTGTGATTGTTTGTCCATTCATAAACAGGCCTTTGCCCTTATTTCGTTTTTTTTCCAAGTATCACGTGCTTGGAGCACTATTGCATGCACATAATTGTATATGATCTGGGGAAGCAGGCCTCACCAGTACGTAGGCCTCACCATAGATAGATAGACCTGCCACTGCAAGATACACATATTTGTGTTGTATTGTTTAAGAATGCTTTTCATGTGTTTCTGGGAACAAGTAGTCCAAGTTACAAATCAGTGTTCTCGTCAGACATCACTGAAGAACCGCACTTCCTTTCTGTTCAACAAAGGTAAACAGAGTCGCTCATACAGAGTTATTGTTGTGTTTCAGGGCACATACACACATTCCTTTCCACTAGTTGTTACACCAGCTCCCCTGGAAATAGAAGAGTTAAGGTGTTCTCACTCAGTCACCCCTCCCTGCCTGTGTTATCTGCCTACAAGCAGAGACACATATGCAGAGTCATCTGCTATCAAGCCTCATTCAGATGCCTGCCGCTTCACAAACAAAGCTGCAAACAATCTGATTTGGGACACCACATTCACACCACATGATGTGACTTTCATATAACTAGTGTGTAGTGGCAAGCTAATTGCATTAAAGAAGAACTCCACCAGGGGTATACAACGACCAAAGGGAGAGGGATAAAGAACAGCACTCTGGCAGTTCTGCAACAGGTCCTGAAATCAGTCCCCACCATACACCCATTTCAGAGGGAGTCACCTTTGCATGGCTGTACAGTGGCGTAATGGATAGCACTCTCACCTTGCATCACTCGGTCCAAATCCCAGCCAGGTCACTATCTGCATAGAGTTTGTAGGTTGAAACCGGGTCTGTGTGGGTTTTCTTCCGACACTTCGGTTTCCTCCTACATCCCCAAAACATACAGATAAGTTAATTGGCTTCCCCCTAAAATTGACCCTTGACTAAAATGGAGATACAGTGTGAACATGGTAGGGATTAGATTGTGAGCTCCTCTGAGGGACAATACTGTGTAAAGCACTGCGGAAGATGCCGGTGCTACATAAATACAAAATACAGTAGAGTCTTGGTTATCCAACACCGACGGTGATCGGCTGATGCAGGATAAATGTGCTTTCTGGTTGCTTGAAACTCAGTGTTTAAAATAGACCTAGCTAATACAGTGCTACTCCCCACTCTATATGCATACCATGAACTCTGTATTAAAGAGACACTGAAGCGAAAAAAAATGATGATATAATGATTTGTATGTGTAGTACAGCTAAGAAATAAAACATTAGGAGCAGAGACATAAGTCTAATATTGTTTCCAGTACAGGAAGAGTTAAGAAACTCCAGTTGTTATCTATGCAAAAGTGCCATTGAGCTCCACGACTTTCAAAGTCGCAGAGAGCTCTGTCTTCTGAAGCTTATTATCTCAACTGTCAGTCACTGTATTTTCTTTTTCTCTCCACAGGACAGTTCAAAAGTTCACTAGCCTGCTCTGTAAAATCATTTAGAATGCTGAGTAGTGTGTAAACTGCAAATATTAGAGAATGATGCAATGTTATAAAAAAACACTATATAACTGAAAATAAAAATATGAGAATATTTTCTTTGCTACTAATGTTCTAGTAATTATCCGTACTACACAACCAATTCATTATATCATTTTTTTTAGCTTCATTGTCTCTTTAAATGTTAACATACAGTAATTGAAGGTATATTAACCTTGGGGAGCTGTGGAACCCAGTCTTGAAGCACAGGAAAGCCCACAAACAGCCTACTAAGTTGGCCTTCATCACTGTGAGTACTGCCGGAAATTTGTGCTGGTTGCTTGAGACTGCTGATTAGTTAAATTCTGGATAACCAGGGCTCCACTGTAATAATAATAATAATAATAAAATAGTCACACACTGAAGACAGCATCATACAAATTAACAAGGGAACCAGGGGCAAACCCAGGATTTTCATAGGTGGATTCCTGAAAGGTCTCCCCCAGCCACACACAATACAGTAATATTATATGGTAGGACATCCTGCTTGGTACACATAATACAATTTCCCGTCCCACTGACAGGATCTGACAATTATTTCCTAAATGCCCGATCTGCTCCCGATGGACAACGGGATCGATGTGGGCACGTCACTCACTCTCACGTCTATAAGAAGGGTTGCCGTCTTTTTTTTCTCCAGTTAAATGAGGAAGAATGGGAAATATTGTGCTTGGGTGTGGACAGCTGCAACACGTTTGTATTATCCTCAACTGAGTGTGTGAGGGAAGGATCACACTAGGCAGAAACGCATGAGTTTACCCCATAGCACATCGTGGAATATACATATGCGATTCTGCCTAGTGTGTTCCTACCCTCAAAGTTCCAATGCAAATGGTGTAGCAGTAAACCAGTCCCCTTTTTACAGAAAGTTCCTTTTAAGCCAGCGCTAAACTTCCAATGGTCCTTCATTGCACTCTGGCTGGCTGGGAAAAGAACAGAAAAATCATTATGCGGATGGCCTGCTTTTTCTTTGTAACCAATAAACAGACAGCAGTGTGGCTTGGCAAAGAATCATAAAATGTGCAATGCACAACTGGTTTGGGGCTTTCATGCTGATGAATATTTTTTATATTACAATTCTGGCAAGAGGGCTGTTTCTCTTTGTTTATTTGTGCCAAAGTTCTAAATAATTCTATTAGTGTTGTCCCAACATTCCAAGTCCCCTAAATGTGGACATGTATCCAGCAATTTGGCTGTACGGTGGACCATCTGATTCGATCATTCAAATGGATATATCTGAATCGATTTCTGCATTCAGAGCATGGAGACAAAACATTGGTCATATAGATTAGTGAAGGTGAATTGCATAGGATATCGTTGATCGACTTTCGATCAACCACACTGATGTCAATCGCTTAATAAAGTCAATTGCTTTGTCAATTGAATCAGAATCATTAGATGTATGGCTACTTTAACACTTGGTTTCCAGTGTAAACTGGATTGTGTCACAGATTTCCAATGCACCTTGAACTGTGCTCCAGCTTTCTTATGTCCTCTGTATAGTTCCCTGGTTTTGCAAGCCCCCCCCCCCCCCCCCCCCCCCATACGTGAGTTCTCAGCAGGGCCGGATTTACCATAAGGCACTGTAGGATGCGCCTACAGGCACCTGATAATGGAGCGGCGGCTCACTCCCCTCCCTTAGCGCCTCCCTCCTTCCCTATGCAGAGTCCTAAGCAGAGCTTAAAGTGAACCTCCGGACTAAAAATCGACTCAGCAGCACTGAATAGGCCTGGTGTTTCTTTAACAGTTTCACAGCATCAGAACTTTGTTTCTCTTATACAAGCCTCAATTTTAGCTGCACAGAAGAAAACTGCCCGGGCTTTTTTCCCCTGATGCTGTGCAAAGCATGATGGGATTTCTGATGTTGTTGTTCTCGTTCTGCTGTTTTGGTGCAATTTTTTTTTTTTTTTTACATTTTGAATTTGACATTTGAAGCCTAGCAGGTGCAGCTGGGAGGGGTGATCAGCACACAGGACAGTTGGAACTGTGTCTCATGCTCCCTGTCACCTCCTTTCAACCAAAAAGATGGCTGCCCCCATGACAAAGATGGCAGCCCCCATGAATCACAAACATTTGCCTGTTCTTTTAAAACAGGGTGGGTAAGAGATTATATTACCTATCTATTTTAATCAACATAACTAATGTAACTTGATGACAGTATGTTTGTTTAGGCTGAAGTTCCCCTTTAAGTGAGAGTTTAGTCACTTGGCTATCTGCATTCCACTGACAAGATTTCCCTTCAGTAGGGGCACCACTAGCTGGCTACCTAATGCTAAGGGACACCTGTAGCTATCTATAACTGTTAATTGAGAAGTCACAGCTGGGTCAGCCAACACACTTACGGTGCGGTTAAAGAGACACTGAAGCGAAAAAAATATATGATATAATGAATTGGTTGTGTACTATGAATAATTACTAGAAGATTAGCAGCAAAGAAAATATTCTCATATTTTTATTTTCAGGTATATGGTGTTTTTTCTAACATTGCATCATTCTCTAATATGTGCAGATTACACAACACTCAGCATTCAAAATGATTCTTTCAGAGCAGTCTGTGAACTAATGACCTATCCTCTGGCAGAGAAAAAGTAAACAGTTGAAATAATAAAAGTCAGAAGACAGCCCTCTCCACAACTTTTGAAAGTTGTAGAAATGAATGGCTTTTTTGCATAGAGATAACAACTGGCGTTTCTTAACTCTTCCTGTACTGGAAACAATTAGACTGATGTATCTGATCTTAATGTTTTATTTCTTAGCTGTACTACACATACAAATCATAATATCATAATTTTTTTTCCGCTTCAGTGTCTCTTTAAAGGGATACTTAAGTCAAAAATAAAAAATGATTTTTACTCACCTGGGGCATCCCTCAGCCCCCTGAAGCTGTATGGTGCCCTCGCAGCCTCGCTCCGATACTCCTGTCCCCGCCGGCGGCTACTTCCAGGTTCGGCGACAGCCGCCGACAGGCTGGGAACGCGAGTGATTCTCCACGTTCCCAGCTGTTATATCACCCTCTATGCTGCTATAGCGTATAACATATACGCTATAGTAGCATAGAGGGTGATATAGCGGCTGGGAACGTGGAGAATCACTTGTGTTCCCAGCCTGTCGGCGGCTGTTACCGAACCCGGAAGTAGCCGCCGCCGGGGACAGGAGGATTGGAGCGAGGCTGCGAGGGCACCATACAGCTTCAGGGGGCTGAGGGATGCCCCCGGTGAGTAAAAATCATTTTTTATTTTTGACTTAAGTATCCCTTTAAGCGGGGGTTTGTGGGTTTCTGGAGGGCGAAGTTTAGGGTGCCAGGACATCTGTGCCTATAGGCTCCTGTGACATAAATCCGGGCCTGGTTCTCAGTATTTTCCCAAGTCCCAGCTTCCCGGTGTCTCAGTATAGTGAGAATAGGAAACTCCTATAGGTTCAGCAGCATTTCCATGGTTCTTGAATAGTGTCAAGAGCTGTGAGCTTATGTTAGTTCTATTTAGCTGTTATTTAGATACTCAATTATACATTTTACACCTGTGTGATAAATGATTACATTGTAACAGATTATGACAACGGAATTCTGCTTTCACAACATCAGTGTAGCTATAAAAATATTGTTACCTCTATATTATATATGAATGTACGTACCTATTTACCCAGTGTTAAAACCTATAACTTTTTTTTTATTATTCAATATGCACACTGTTGTATAAACATAGTAATGTGCATATTTAAATGTATTTATAATATAATACCAGTTTTATAATACCACCTATGCCTAGCCCTAACTGCCCCCCACCAGAAACCCACCTGGGTATATATCTACACCACCTTCACCACTATATACAATAAATATCAGTTGCTGGAGAAGTTTGGGCACCACATAGATGCCAATGTTAATAGCTGCCATAATATTGTGTATCGGGGCTGTGTGTTTAGTGGGTGGTCCCAGGACCCGCTATTTTATCAGAGGCCTCCGGCACCCAAATTTCCACTTCTATTGCTCGCCCTCAGTGACTGTCCTCCATTCCTCCTCAGTCAGGACAGCAGTGCCACCTCCTCCTTTCTGCTGTGCAAATCAAATGAAACACTGCTGTTCTCCTGCCTCCCCCTCCTCACTCACTGTCAGACTCCTCACACAGCATAACAAGCTGCTTTCCCCCAATGATGACCTCTTCACCTCGCTCTCCTCTTGCTTCTCCTCCTGCTCTTACTGCATGCTGTAAGTGTAAACACAGTAGAAACATGCTGCCCCTGTAATCTCTGCGCCTGATGCAAATGTTTCACCTTGCTTCATGACAGATTCGGCCCTGGAAACTTAGCCAAAGCTTCAGACTATTTTCAATATTTCTAAATTATTTTAGCTGGGGGCTGTAGGGTTTTATAAATAAATGCTAATACATGTATATAGTTGGTAAGAAATTCAGGTTTTCAGTAACAGACATGCTGCACACCAAACCACCAGCCTGCTTGTTCTGCCCTTGTCATTACTCATTCATTGCCTGCCCATGATAATTACACCTTCTCTGCAGCCCACAGGCAGCCCGCCAGAGATTATTCCCCCAGCTAGATCTATTCTGTTCTGATTCTAAGGATGACATAGAAATAAACCTGCAGATAAATGATGCCGCATAGATTTGACATTCACAAACAACATCTGCAGGAAGCAAGCAGTTAATTTTTCATCCCGCGGGGCCGTGGAACAGGTGGCCTGTGGCTTTTCACAGCCTCATGTCAGATGTGCCCCATTTCTGTATTTCTGCATCACCAACTTTAGATGGAGTTTAACTCCTTGAGGTTGTTTTTCTGTCATATAGTTTAAGGAAACCTAGAAAAGTGATCACATCTCGTTTATTTAACAAAAGTGCCAGTTAAAAAAAAAATATTTGATCACCAATCAAACTGAAGCAACAGAGGTAGGAATACACAACACAATAAAAGAATGGTGTTTACTCTTTGTCCAACCAATGCCAGGAGGAGCACTGAGAGGTTTCAGGAAGGATCGGTATGCCAGCGATATTTCCATAGCTTCGTACAGTCTTTGGGGGTGTAATCATTATTTGGCAAGATTTGGGTTGAAATCGTGTCGCTTGTCTAATCCTGCAAGGTGGTAGACCAAGTACGGTAAATTATTTGGAAGATATTGGTTGTTGTCCTGTTCTGTCACTAATTTAATAGTGTGTATGCCTAGCTTGAGACCAATGGCTGGATAGTGAAATGGTTAATGGCTCTGCCTCTGTCACAGGAGGCCAGGTTTCAAATCTTGGCCTCTTCCTGTTCAGTAAGCCAGCACCTATTCAGTAGGAGACCTTGGGCAGCACCTATTCAGTAGGAGACCTTGGGCAAGACTCCCTAACACTGCTACTGCATATAGAGTGTGTCCTGGTGGCTGCAGCTCTGACGCTTTAAGTCAGGCAAGAGAAAAGCATGATGTTCTGTGTCTTGAGACCAATCAGGATGGGTCCTTGTAGTTATTTTGCTTTTACTGTCAAATTTTCCTTTATATCGACAGACATTGTCAAGCTGAAAATAGTTTTCAAAGCTAGGCCCAGTATACCACACTATTTTAAATCTTGGAAGCCTTAGATTTCATTTTATGAACGGGCTTTTGAGACTTTAGTTCTATGCAGGGGCGTAACTAGAAATCACTGGGCCCCCCTGCAAAACATTGGATGGAGCCCCTCCCCCCAGCCTTTGCTTTCTGCACAGGTACACTGAGAACCAATGTTATTCAAATGGCTAGTGCACACTTAGATGTGTTTTCCCCATGCAGACAAAAAGACAGCATTGAAGCACTGTAGGCATTTTCTCTATCCGCTACATTCGCTTCTGTGATAAAACATGCATGTTTTTACACATACAGACACACATGGAGCTTGATTCACTAAACCGTGATAACTCATATCATGGCCGTGCTAGCGTTTTTGCGTTTCTGCGCGCAATCCCGAACTTTTGTGTGCAATCGCAAATTTTCATTCGTGACTGCGTGCCAAATTTCACGATTGTGCATGAAACGCCCATGGTGTGCTGAAAACACATACAGAGAACCGACAGATGAGTGTGCTCCCAGCCTCAGCTTATTACACTCACTCTGTCCATCTCTGATGGAGCAGAACTGGCTCTGTAAACTCTTCCAGCAACATTTCAGTACACAGCACTTGGGGAGGGGTAAATAAGTTGGGGGCTGGGCGTTGTACACAAGGCCCTGCTGCACACTGAATAGGGACTGTCTACAAATCTTTGTCTACAAAACGTTGTATGATTCCTTACCTGTGGCTGAGCAGATGCAGTCATTAGAACAATTGTGCTGAGATCAGAAAGTGTTTTTTCTCTCTGTGCCCTTAGTAGTCAGTCTCTCAAGACAGAGAAAATAATCTTCTCCGCCCATGAGGCCCCCTGTGGCTTATGGGCCCCCCTGTGACTGCATCCCTTGCAGGGTCTATTGTTACGGCCCTGGTTCCATGAGTAGTTGTGAATGTACTATCTGATAGTTTAGTAAGCAAAGTCTCCATACGCTACATTTGCCTTTATCAAACAAAAATTCTGCACATGCTTACAATTTGTTCTTTTGTCATAAAGCTGCCCTGTTAAAATGCGTAACAACAGTCTGGCACTATGGGCAGCTGTGCATCTAAGAATGTGGTTTTGCAGCAGATGGATTAAGTCCAGGCTTCACAGATGAATGGGGTGCAAGCTTTGGCTATAATATAGCCACGGCCTGTGCCTTTCAGTAGCAGCAGGACCAAACAGGGCTGGATTTGTACTTTCCAGCGCCCGAAGCCTGCAGAGCCAGCGGTATGCAGGAGGTCTGATGCAGCACTGAAGCAGGTAGATATAAAACTGCTCCCTTATGCTACTCTGCAGAAGGGGGAGGAGCAGGCCCCCACGGTCACTATAGTTACGCTACTTTATTTGAGACCATTCCATAAATGTTAATAAAGGGAAACTTAAGTTCAATTTAAAAAAAAAGATTTTAACTTACTTTGGGCTTCTTCCAGCCCCCTAGACTCCAGCTGTGCCCACAAAGTCCTCCTGATCCTTTTCGGGCATCGGCGGCAACCCCTGCTAAGCTGGGCTGTCGTTGCCAGTCGGCGGTTACTGCGCACATGTGGCCCCCGAGCCGCGCGCACCCTGGTTGTGCTCCTGGAGATTTCTGAAAAATTTACAGTAGCGAAATTACATGTACTGCACATGTGCAGAATGCTCCCGGAAGCGCGACCAGGGTGTGCGCGGCTTGGGGTTATGTACTCGCAGAAGCGGCCGGCAGCCCAGCTTTGAGGGGGGTCGCCACTGCTGCCCGGATAGGATCAGGAGAACCTTGTGGGCACAGTAGGAGTCCAGGGGGCTGGAAGAAGCCCCAGGTAAGTTAAAATCTTTTTTTTATTTGACTTAAGATTCCCTTTGATAAACAATTTGGAGCATGACTTATGTTCTTAGGTTAATTTTTAAGGTGATTAGATGGTTCGATCGATAATTTCTGACACGTCTGATCTCCCTTTCGATCCTTTCGCCACTCGGATTCTGATAGACGTGAATGGAAAAAGATAAGAAAAACGAGCGGAAGACAAGAGAATCGACTGCAGAATCGAGCAGCAAAAACGATCAAGAGGAGAACCGTGAGCCAGAAACGAGCCGTGTATTCCCAGCATTAGACTAGGTTTTAGATTTTGGTCCCTTACGAGATTGAGTTTGACACCCCAGCTGTAGAGGCTTCCTACGCTATCCTCCGGGTTGAAGATCGCGCTGCGAGGGCGCTGAAGCGGGTGCAGCACAGCCGCGATCTCGCATGAAGGGGAGTGCAGTGCAGAACCTCAGGAGGATCACGTGGCCGGGGGTAGGGCGAGGAGGATCCTGAGGCTTCACTCTTCTACTTACGTAAGCATCTGCTTTTTGACCCAAGGCTCACCTCCGGCTCACTTTAGAGGAGCCAGTATCCAGGTATTTCAAATATATTAATGTTATTGGAGAGAGTACAGACATGCTGTAGTAAAACTTCATTAAATAGCAAGTTGCCTTGTTAAATGAGCTTTAAAACGCAGAGAAAAATATATTCCAAATGCAGCTGAGTTATTTGACTTGTCAGAACAGAGTGAAGAAATGACATAAAATACTCCCAGGTACAGGCAATAAAATGAATTCTATTTTTGCTGCATTTAGGCAATGGCTCAGTACTTAGCAAATCTCAGCCTTATTCCTCAAGAAATGGCCATCAGTTTGTACTCTTGTTTTGTGCTGCTGAGTGATAGAGACATTCAATGAAATGCAATGTTTCCTGACCTGATGCAAATTTTGCAGCCATTTGTATGCATTTTGAAATTGGGCCAGTCATATGCAGTTGTTTCCTATTTGAATTCGCCTAGTTCCAAGCTGAATACAAATGGCATCACTTTTTGCATCAGACCAGAAAAATTTGAATTTCAATGGCCATCTGTGCTGAGTAAGTATTCAAAGAATGTTAATAATGACTAATCAATTGTACATTCTGTTGTGTTGATTGTCCCTGGCTTGAAAGCTGAACACAAGGCAAAAATATTAGTTTACCTCTTAAAGTGGATCCGAGATGAAAAACGAACTGTAACAAGTAACTTGTCTATATATCTTATCTAAAGTTTAGATAGTTTACACAGTAAATCTAGCTGCATACAGCTTCAACAGTTTATGATGATTTATTCCTGTGATACAATGAGGGCGGCCATATTCTGTTTGTCATCATTACACAGGTAATCTGCAACTGCATCTCCACCCCTCAGCCTGTGAAAAATTCACTCCCCCCTCCCCTCTGCCTCTGAAATCTCTGGCTAGTAACCTCCTCCTCCTCCTGCCCAGACTGAGCTCCCATAAGCCCTTGCTCCATGGGTCTGAGTGCCTTGGCGTTTTGGAGAAGCTGTGGGCGAGGCTTGTTTAGTTTATAGGGAATTAGATTATTAAAACAAACAAAAAAAATATTTGGCTTGAGGAATGCCCTATAAACTATATGTAAGGAACACAATCATGCAATAAATAAAAGTTCATCTCGCATCCACTTTAAAGTATACCTGAGACGGGGCACTAAAAAGAAAATATACGTACCTGGGGCTTCCTCCAGCCCCATCCAACCTGATCGCTCCCTTGTTGTCCCCCTCTGCCTTCTCGTTCTTCAGTAATTGGCACCAGAAAGTCCTCCGGGGCTTGTGCGCTGCAGCCGTGCTCTCCCGCTGTGCTCCCATCGCCAGGAGTGAGGCGGGGAGCATGTGCAGCTAGACTGCACCTGCGCCGACTGGCCCTGACTGGATGACTTACCAGGGCCAGTTGCGTATGGACCAGAAGGCGACTGAGGATGATGAGGGAGCGATCAGGCCAGAGGGGGCTGGAGGAAGCCCCAGGTATGTATATTTTCTTTTTAAGTCCCCATCTCAGGTACACTTTAAGGCTCATACACACATGCTACTATTCCGTCCAGCTATCGTCTTAACTTAGTCTGTTGGACAATAGTTGGACGTGTGTATGCTGGTGTCCAACGACAAGACGTCCAACTGATAACAAGCGATTTGCCTGATCCAACCGGCGGATTAACCCAACTATTTGCAGGTTGGCCACATGTGTGCAAGTCGTTTGAACGACTTCTTGTTTTTGAATGCAGACATGCACGCTCCAGTATTTAAATGATTGGTTGTTTAGTTGATCAGAGGGTGTGTACATACTTGTCGTGTAAACAAGTCATGCGGCTAATCATGTTGTGCGGTTTGTTGTTCATTAAGTTGCATGTGTTTATGAGCCTTTGAGGTTGAGCGAACATAAAATATAAAAGTTGTATACTTACCTAGGTATAGGGAAGACTCTGGATTGTCCAGAGGCTCCCCATATCCTCCTCGCCCCCCACCATTGCCAAACACAGACCCTCTGAACTACCCGAGAAGAATTTTGCCATAAGGGAAGCACTTAAAGGACAGGTCCAAGAAAAACAAAACAAAAACAAATCTACATACCTGGGGCTTCCTTCAGCCCCTGGCAGCCTATGTGTCCCTCACCACAGCTCCAGTGTCCCCTCTGTTGCAGAAGCCGACCTCACCAGGTCGACATCTTCTACGCCAATCATGCTCACGTGGCCTGGAGTGTTCTCCGCAGGCTACTGTGCCTGCGCAGAACACTCCAGGCCATGGGAGCACGACTGCGAGCAGAGGGGACCTTGGAGCTGCGGCAAGGGAGTTGCCAGGGGCTGGAGGAAGCCCCAGGTAAGTAGATCTTGTTTTTTTCCCTCACATCTGTCCTTTAAAGCAGTAGGATTAGCGATACTGTGATAGGGAAAAAAAAACACATATAAAAGTAGATAAATACTTGATCTACTTACATAACACATGTATTGTGCTGTCCACGTTTTGGTTTCAGTGACTTTTATATAGTAAATGAAGAGAATTCTGTTCCTGGTCGGAACCATGTCTTTTGCCCACAGCTTAGGCTAAATCCTGATGTCATTTCTGCCCTTTACTTTTTTTTCCTTTTCTCCTCCAATCACTGAGTCACCTCAACCTTGCTTGTAAACACAAGTGAGCAGAGGATCGGCAGGGAAATAAATGGAAGAGAAGGAATATATTATAGATAAAAAGAACCCCCAGCATGCAACTGTTTGGCACTGACTACTAAAAGGCCAGTGCTCCTTAAAGGAGTTATCTGGGAAAATTGAATAAAATAAGTGCTACTTACCGGAGGCTTCCTCCAGCCCCAAGCTCCCAGCATGTCCCTCGCCGCAACTCTCCCCACAGCCGTTTACCGCAGCTCGCTCCCGGTCCCCGGCGATGACGTCAGGCCGATCACTGCCATGTGTGCCAGAGCGGAGTCCTGCTCCTGCGCAGTCCGCTCCGGGCCACGTTACGGTGATTGACAGCTCTGCTCGCGCAGGCGCAGTACAGGCCGACCTGGAGGTCGGCCTGACGTCATCGCCAGGGACCGGGAGCGAGCTGCGGCATTTGCTGTTGAAATTTGATTTTTATGGTGACAATCCCTCTTTAAAGGGGGTCCCGGCCAGCAGCAGTGGGGTCGAAAAGAAAGTGGAAAGCCTTTGGATCATACTGCTGCTGCTCCCCTTTTCTTAGGTAAGTATCTATTTTTTGTTTTTATGTCTGCTCAGATTTATTTTAAGGCAATCACCTGTACTATGCAGAATTTTTTTTTTGATTTACATGACTTAAAGGGACTCCTTTAAGAACGGAGCTGCTGACTTTAGGAAAAAGTCGCCCTGTGTAATACAATGTAACTATAGAAAGATGGATATCATTTTAAAGCTCTCTTTCTCCTCTTTCTGACGACCCCTAAATTGTTGCCCTACACCTTTTAGTTTTCTCTATTTTCGAGATCAAAATCGCGGCTGCTGCAATTTCGAGCGCGAAAATAGTAAAAAACTAAAAGGCGTAGGGCGGTGGTTTATATATTATTGGAAAGAGGAGAAAGAGAGCTTTAAAATGATATGCATCTTTCCATAGTTGCTGCACTGCTCGGAGTCGCTTTAATGCACACAGTAGTGCTGGCTCTGGTTATCAGAAGTATCTGCCCAGATTCCCATAATGGATATGTGCTCAAAAGATGCAATAAGATACATCACTGCAATAAGATACATCACAACCACTGTTGCACCTTTATTTAAGAATAGCTTTGTAAAGGTAGTCCCCTACTTACAAACCACTCAAGCTACAAAGTTGCAGAGATAAAAACAAAGTTGTCTTTATGTTCCAAATATACAATACTGTTTTTTTTACTACAAATTTTTGTTGTTAAATGTTACAGTATTGTGATAGTTTAAAAAACTTTAAAAGCACACTGAAAACAACAAAAAAACATAGTTCATACTATATGTCCAAATAGAGAGTTGTCGGAAAGGAAATCATTTATCCACGTTTCACCATGTTTAACTTACAAGAAAATCGCCTGTTATGCTGTTCATGTCTATGGGACCACACAGCAGCTTGAGAACTTCATCAAATACAAGTCCTTGGGTCATCTTCTGGCCACCAATCATGGGCCATTTAGGGTAGCAGCAAATTCAATCGATATTTGCTGCTAAATGATTGAAATTATGACCGATGCAGATGCAGCTTGTTGCGTCACAGATAACCGGCAGATTTGATCAGCGTCATTGAATCTGTCGGTAAAAAACGATGTGTCTATGGCTAGATTTAGTTTCATTTTGACCTCTGACTGTAAAAATTTGAGCATAAACCTAGTCTGAAGTTTATTGGTTACAGTGCAACACAAATACATTAGGTTTGTTTTGTGAAGACAGGGCCAAAGAGAATTAGACCAAAAGCTTAACATTTGCCCAAAACAACCAATCATGCTTGAGATACCAAATCAAAAGGAACTACCTACTGCATGTTCTTATTCTTATCAGGTTTTCCACCTTTGTTCCAGGTTTATTTGCACTGCTCTGGATAAGTGAGACCCATCTTTCTTTAGGATAATGTTTGTTGCATGACAAGGCCCACTGAGAGGGAAGAGAACATGGCTAGAGGCAAGATGACCCTAGCTACTGTTTTCAACCATTAGCAGCTATGCTAATTCTGTTTTGTCTTTGGGGAGGAGAGGAAGGATTAGTAAGTACAGTTTGACACAGTTTATCTCAAAGAACCTTCAGCTGGCATTATAGGTTTGTTCAGGCCACAGCACAGAGTTGTAAGATTTCTGAAGACCTTTGCCTCATCTCCCCAGGTGACACAATAATAGTGTGGGTGGCATGCAGGAATTCTAATGTGTGCCACAGGAATGTGCATAAAAACACAAAGCAGTAACAATTAAGAAGAGAAAGCCCATAAGGTTGGAATTTTTTGTTTCCAAGTTGGAAACAAAAGATGTTGATTGGATCAGACTTCATGGCTGAACAGAAGCACTTTAGATACAGATTGTGTGATTGTGTGGGGTCCATATTCACAAGGGTTTTGGTACAGTGCCCAGGGTAGTCTGCTCTCCTGGACACAGTGCAGACACTGAATGGCTTCATGACAATAGATAAGGAGGAGCAGATATTGTGGTGTAATTCCTTAAAGCTATGTGCGCACTTACAGAATAACTCTTGTCCATAAGGATCGGGACTTGATGTTCTGTGCATGGTGGCGTAGTGGATTGCACCCTCAACTTGCAGCACTGGGTCCCCAGTTCCAATTCCAGCCAGGGTGCTATCTGCACAGAGTTTGTATGTTCGCCCCGTGTCTGTGTGGATTTCCTCTTGGTACCCCGGTTTCCTTCCACATGCCAAAAACGTACACAGAAATTCATTTGCTTCCTCCTAAAAAAAAAATTGGCCCTAGACTACGATGGACATATGACTATGGTAGGGATTAGATTGTAAGTTCCTCTGAGGGATGGTTAGCCACAAGACCTTGTACCCTCTAAGGCGCTGCAGAATATGTCAGTGCTATACAAGGCCAGATTTATACTTTTTCCGCCCCTCGGCCAAGTATGTAAGGGCTCCCCTTTAAGTGTGGCAGCACGCTTCCCATCCCACATGTAGCCTCCTCTTTAATGTTTAACATCACTGTACTGCAGCCCTTTTCTTTCATGTACAGCTCCCTAGGGCATCAGCTTCCTTTTTACATGTGTTGCTCCCAATTTGCAGCTTTCTCTTTCATGTGTAGCAACCCCTTTTTCAGGTCCAGATGACCTCTGGGGCTGCAGCCACCCAAGGCCCAGGCCTTTGTGGCTTTGCCAAAAATCCAGCCCTGGCGCTATATAAATACATATATGTACAGGGGTTGGACAAAATAATTGAAACACCTAACATTTTGGCATCATAATCTTTGAACATGTTTTAAGCAATCAAAACTTGACCTATGTTAAAAAAATTTTGTTTTGTTTATTATTTTTGTTATTTGATAGGTTTAAATAAAATAATAGTTTTTTACAGATATTTAAACAAAAGTTGGTTATAATTGATAAAAGGCCAAATTGTTGGTGCTCGTATGGCAGGCCCTACTGTAACAGAAACTGCCCGAATGCTTGGCATTTCAAGAGGTACTGTCTCAAAAGTAATGACTGCCTTTGAAAGAGAAGGAAAAATGTCCTCAGCAAAGCACAGTTGTGGCCGAAAGTCGAAGTTGTCTGAGAGAGACTGTCGGACTCTAAATCAAATTGTTAGAAAAGACCATGGCTCCTAAAATCACTGCAGAGCTAAATGAACACTTACTGAACCCAGTTTCCACAAAAACTGTTCGTCGGGAGCTGCACAGAAATTAGAAAACCTCTGCTCTTAAAGACAAATGTTTCAAAGCGTTTAGAATGGTATAGAAACCACCAGAATTGGTCCCTCGAGCAGTGGAAAAATGTTATTTTCTCTGACAAATCATCGTTTACCTTATTTCCGACCTCCGGCCGAGTGTACGTTTGGAGACTGCCTTCTCCCAACCGAAAAACATGATGATCTGGGGTGCCATTTCTTAGAAATCTGCCGGGCCAATGATTTCCCTTTTGGAAGAAATTAACAACCGAGAGTATTTAGGAATTCTGGGTGACCAAGTTCATCCTATGGTTCAAGAACTGTTCCCGGAGGGTATGGGGTGGGGGTGTCACAACACCCTATGGGGAAAAAACACAGGAGACAAAAGACCGGGAGCCCAGTAGTGCAGTACGTTAATGGTTGAGATAAGCAACCTAAATGAGAAAAAATACTACTCACAAAGGAGGGTTGCAAAGAGCAACCAACCACAGGAAGCAGGTGGAGACCATAAACCCGACTCCACTCGGGGTGGTCCTACAAGGACCTGGAAGCAGTCGCTATCTTGAAAAAACGGAGACAGATGTCTACCGTGGCGGCAACCACGGGAGTTCTGTCGCCACCCCTCGAACAGGTTATGTACGGGAGTGTACTAAGCACATTAGGATCAAGGTGGCGCCGGGTGCGGACGCCACGGCCACAGGGCTCCGGTCTTTTTCCGTTTCTTCTCTTTAATATCTCCCAACTGCTCTCACCTACAAACTCCATCTGCCTGGTGAGATGCAGGGGACACAGGCGTGCAGCGCAGGCTGCCATCGGCTGGTCGGGTGCTCTGCCGCGGGAGACCGACTGCAGGGGAAGCTCACCAGCATGTGGAGCATCCTCTGGGACCTGTGAGCGGGAGAGACGCGGGGAGAGACGCGCGCTGATGCCACCGGTCCGGCCTCCGCATTCCTTGCAGACTGTGAGTGGGGCCACTGCACCGCCGTCTGCCGGGAGACCTGGACGCCTCGTGGATGCTGAACGGGAGACCGCTGGGATGGACGGGATGTCGGGGGCCGGCCGCCCTCCTCTATTGGCCATCTGCTCGAGCGGGAGCTCCCATCTGCCACTACAGCCCCGCAGCTGCATCATCATAGAGCCGAGCTTCCATCTGCCGCTACAGCCCCGCAGCTCCACCACCATAGAGCCGCAGCTCCGTGATCCCCGCGCTCTCTACCACGTGACTGCCAGGATCAGCTGAGCGGCCGCCGCCACCCACGTGGAGGGACAGATAGGCCCAGGCACCTCACGGCTTCGCCCTGCCTCTGACCAACCACCGCTGCTGCCAGGCACAGGCAGGATGCCTCCCCATCCAGAACGCAGGGGAGATTACATCAACCTCTGGTGGCACATCACTGCTGCCCTGCCCAGGTGAGCCCGATATGCGTGCTGTGCCCCCAAGTCGGTCCCCTCATCTCTCTCTCCTGGTGGGATTCCTCTAGCTCGGCCACTCAAATGGATCCCGGGCAGCCCTAATAGGGACGCTCTCTCCTCCTGTTTTGGATCTCTCCTTCTTTCCTCATTCTCTCTTTAGCTATCCCTTCTCTCTCTCTCTCTCTTTCTCCATCACTCTTTTCCAGGATACACTGCGGGGCGTCTGGAGCTGCTGTGTATCGAGTGAGCGCCATCGGTAGTTGGCAGGCTGCTCCCCTCACATAGCACTCCAGACTTCCCCACGCGTCCTTCGTTATAGCCATGTGCTGTCTGTACACATAGGTATATGTCTACTTTGTACTACTGTATATGATTGTATGTGTTGAAGATGCATGTATGTGTTTGCACCATCACCGACCCTGTATGAGCCAAAAACAATTTCGGGTACAACCCCCGTTGTACTTGGCGAAATAAATTATTCTGATTTGGACACTGATTAGGAAGAGAAAGAGGTGCCCTGGATGTATAAAAGCTTCTAAAACAGTTTAAAAATGAAGAGTAACGAATTGTCTTACCTCAATGACGAAATCTTTGTGAACTACAAAATAATTTTATTTAGCACAGCACAGGCAACGCGTTTCACGGGACTGAGCACGCTTCCTCTGGCCAATGACAGTGCCAAATGATAAAAATCAGTTAGCAAAGGGAGCCTCTCATTTTTAAACTGTTTTTAAAAGCTTTTTACATCCAGGGCTGCAGGGCACCTCTTTCCCTTCCTAATGTTTCCGGAGGGGAATGCCATCTTTCAAGATAATAATGCCCCAATCCATACAGCTAGAATTGTTAATGAATGGCACGAGGAAAATTCTAATGAAGTTGAGCATCTCATCTGGCCACCACAATCTCCAGCCCTCAACATTATAGAGCATTTATGGTCGTTTTTAGAGATTCAAGTAAGTCGATTTCCGCCGCCATCGTCTCTAAAAGAACTGGAGGGTGTTTTAACTGAAGAATGGGCTAAAATTCCTTTGGAAACAATTCACAATTTGTATGAATCAATACCTCAGAGAATTAAGGCTGTAATTGCTGCAAAAGGAGGACCTACACCATATTAACCTGCCTGGCGTTCTATTAAGATCGCCAGGGAGGCTGCGGGAGGTTTTTTTTTTAATAAAACAAAAACTATTTCATGCAGCCAACTGAAAGTTGGCTGCATAAAAGCCCACTAGAGGGCGCTCCGGAGGCGTTCTTCCGATCGCCTCCGGCGCCCAGAATAAACAAGGAAGGCCGCAATGAGCAGCCTTCCTTGTTTTGCTTACATCGTCGCCATAGCGACGAGCGGAGTGACGTCATCGACGTCAGCCGACGTCCTGACGTCAGCCGCCTCCGATCCAGCCCTTAGCGCTGGCTGGAACTTTTTGTTCCGGCTACGCTGGGCTCAGGCGGCTGGGGGGACCCTCTTTCGCCGCTGCTCGCGGCGGATCGCCGCATAGCGGCGGCGATCAGGCAGCACACACGGCTGGCAAAGTGCCGGCTGCGTGTGCTGCTTTTTATTTGAGCCAAATCGGCCCAGCAGGGCCTGAGCGGCAGGCTCCGGCGGTACTGGACGAGCTGAGCTCGTCCAGACCGCCCAGCAGGTTAAAATATATTTTGTTGATTTTCAAGGTGTTTCCATTATTTTGTCCAACCCCTGTATATATCTGTACTTGTGTCACTGGTTGTCCTGATTGTACAGTATGTTGAACTGCTCATCAGAATCAGAATCATATTTATTCAGCAAGAACATGGCAGTTGGCATAGTGCAAATAACAACAACATAAGCATAAAAATGACTACATAATATAAATATAGCTATATAAAGCGTAGCAACAATAGCTGTGACAGCAGCAATGCCTATTGCAGAAAGTAACCCCCTGTGCAGAACATGCGTGAGTTAACAACATATAAAACAGTTCGACCCAGTGAGAGTTCGCCTATGAGTGCATCAGGGGAGCTGGAGAAGACCTGGGTATGTTCTAGGGATGAGAACTTGAGTTAAGAAGGATGACCTTTTGGGGGAAGAAAGTGTTACTCCGCCTGGTGGTTTTGGAGGGGATGGACCTATAATGGCGGCCTGAGGGGAGGAGGTTGAAGAGCAATCACCAAAGATCTCCTCTTGTTGGGCTGTTGTGTGCATTAATTGATCATGTCCCACTTTGTATACAATTTTTTAGGGTAAGGGATTTGTAATTTCAATACATTAATATATTTGGTACTTTTAATATACATGTCACACTATGAATGGTATTATTATTGTGTGGAAAAATGCCCACCTTACTGGTTCAAAAGTGTTGTTTGGTTTGGATCCATCATGAGGCGAGGGGATCTAATGCCCCATAAGTGTTTTTGACCATTTTCATAGTGGTCCAATGGATTTGGCGAGTTAACTCACAGGTTGTTGGATGAAAATGGCCTAGAATCAAGGAAGCACTGATCAAGCAAATCATTCATATATATTTGCAACTTAAGACACCTGAAATTATTTTTCAATATAATTTTGCGATCCTTTTCCAATTGTGTGCAGGTCACTGGTATCCAGCATCTGCTGACAACTTGTTAGTGATTGGGCATAATGGAAAACCATGTGTGATTGAATGGTATACAGGATCTTCTCAAAAAATTAGCATATTGTGATAAAGTTCATTATTTTCTGTAATGTACTGATAAACATAAGACTTTCATATATTTTAGATTCAAATACACACAACTGAAGTAGTTCAAGCCTTTTATTGCTTTAATATTGATGATTTTGGCATACAGCTCATGAAAACCCAAATTTCGTATCTCAAAAAATTAGCATAGTTCATCCGACCAATAAAAGAAGTGTTTTTAAAACAAAAAAAGTCAACCTTCAAATAATTATGTTCAGTTATGCACTCAATACTTGGTCGGGAATCCTTTTGCAGAAATGACTGCTTCAATGTGGCGTGGCATGGAGGCAATCAGCCTGTGGCACTGCTCAGGTGTTATGGAGGCCCAGGATGCTTCGATAGCGGCCTTAAGCTCATCCAGAGTGTTGCGTCTTGCGTCTTTCAACTTTCTCTTCACAATATCTCACAGATTCTTTATGGGGTTCAGGTCAGGAGAGTTGGCAGGCCAATTGAGCACAGTAATACCATGGTCATTAAACCATTTACCAGTGGTTTTGGCACTGTGATCAGGTGCCAGGTCGTGCTGAAAAATGAAATCTTCATCTCCATAAAGCTTTTCAGCAGATGGAAGCATGTACCCACTTTTGAACCAGAAACAGCGGCAGAAGCGCCTGACCTGGGCTACAGAGAAGCAGCACTGGACTGTTGCTCAGTGGTCCAAAGTACTTTTTTCGGATGAAAGCAACTTTTACATGTCATTCGGAAATCAAGGTGCCAGAGTCTGGAGGAAGACTGGGGAGAGGGAAATGCCAAAATGCCTGAAGTCCAGTGTCAAGTACCCACAGTCAGTGATGGTCTGGGGTGCCATGTCAGCTGCTGGTGTTGGTCCACTGTGTTTTATCAAGGGCAGGGTCAATGCAGCTAGCTATCAGGAGATTTTGGAGCACTGCAGGCTTCCATCTGCTGAAGAGCTTTATGGAGATGAAGATTTCATTTTTTAGCATGACCTGGCGCCTGCCAACTCTCCTGACCTGAACCCCATAGAGAATCTGTGGGATATTGTGAAGAGAAAATTGAGAGACGCAAGACCCAACACTCTGGATGAGCTTAAGGCCGCTATCAAAGCATCCTGGGCCTCCATATCACCTGAGCAGTGCCACAGGCTGATTGCCTCCATGCCACGCCGCATTGAAGCAGTTATTTCTGCAAAAGGATTCCCGACCAAGTATTGAGTGCATAACTGAACATAATTATTTGAAGGTTGACTTTTTTTGTTTAAAAAACAGTTTTCTTTTATTGGTCGGATGAAATATGCTAATTTTTTGAGATAGGAAATTTGGGTTTTCATGAGGTGTATGCCAAAATCATCAATATTAAAACAATAAAAGGCTTGAACTACTTCAGTTGTGTGTATTTGAATCTAAAATATATAAAAGTCTAATGTTTATGAGTACATTACAGAAAATAATGAACTTTATCACAATATGCTAATTTTTTGAGAAGATCCTGTATACCACCACCGCCTGCAACTCACTCCAACCTTTCCTCTTCCCTCTACTCCTGATAGAACAGAACACGCTGATCATCCAAGGTCTAACATCAGAGGAAGGCCATCCAAAACACCCAAAATCAAGAATGATTGTTTCAGAGGACAATTATGGCAAGTGTGTTCGAAAATGTACTTACTACAATGAAGACTTCTAGAGCCTCTGTCTACTATCTTCTTAAAGAGTGTTGTCTGTGGCCCACCCACTGCAGCCTCAGCAGGATAATGATGCTGCTGTAGGTCACATTTGGGCACTCTGCTTCCTAAGCTATCAGATGGTATTGTGCCTGGGGTTGGGCTGTATAGGTCTAGAAAGCTTTGGTGCTATCCTGCTGATCTTCTTTCATTGCCAAAGCCTCATACAAGTTTAGTTTTTGCCATTTTGCCCGATAGCTTAAGACATTCCTACACGCTTAGTTTGGCCAAGCCACATGTACCATCCTATAAAGAGGAGGAGGAGGAGAGGCAGGAGGATGAAACAACAAGTCTCATCTGATTATTAATGTGTTATTGTATGTGTTTGTCAGCATGCACACAGCTTATGCTGGTGCGTGTGCATGGTGCACGTGGACACATAACGTTAGCTCCCTTGTGCAATTGGTAAGATGCACTATCTGTCCCAGGAGAGGACGTCAGGATGTGTGCTCCTAATCCATTGATAGGTTTGATGCAATGAATGTGTTTGCATGTCTGCACTATGCATGTTACAGGGCCAGAGTTAGGACACCTATGTTTACCTGGGTACTTCTGCGCAGTATAGGTGACTAAGCATAAGAATGCATTCCTTTGATAAACTAAAACCCCGGCTTTTAACTTAGCTGTAGGGATAACAGTTGTGCCTGGATGAGTGAATCTGTGAATGCATTTGTTTGAACATTTGCATGCGAGAGTGCGAAGGGTTAATAGATTTTTCATCTGATTATTAAGGTGGCCATACTTCAGGCAATTTTGAGGCCCATCAACCTTCCGATTCGATAATTTTATTGCTTTGCAGGTAAATCAGTGTCGCAATATGTCCGCCCGATCGATGTTTCCATCTGAAAAGTTCGATCGATCGGACATGCTGAAAAATCTCGATCGAAAGTGCGCGATTGATTGCGTACCCAACAGACCTCCAGACTGTCCACCTCCTCCAAGTGTAAACTGTCCACCTGTGCCCGTACGCAGTGTTTTCAAATCTCACCTGTCTGCTGTAACGATTCCCTGGCCTCCTCCGCTGTCACTGTTATTGCATTAGCCTGTAGCATGCGGCCTGTACCACGTGGCACCAGGCACGTGTGTGACATCGCATATGTGCCTGGTGGCACGTGGTATAGGCCACGTGATGCTGACTGTCAGAGTGACGACAGAAAGGGTGACGATGGCGGAGGTGGCTTGAGAATTGTCCCAGTGGACAATTGAGATGTTAGGGTGCATGGGCACCGGTAGACACTTTAACACATGCAGGGCGGCCAGGCATGTGGCGGAGATGGCAGTGCTAGGCCAATTTCGGACAGATTTAATGCTGAAATCTATCGGAAATCGGTCTGTAGTGTATGGACAGGCAACAGATCCCTCTCCGATCAGATTCGATCAGAGAGAGATCTGTCTCACGGTCGATTTGCCCATACATTGCCTGATATATGGACACCTTCAGTCTCTAAAAATAGGTAAGGCACAGAAGACGGGGATCCCTCTACAGACACCAGATAGCAGAGCAAACACTATTTTATCCATTAAAAGCCTAACGCCTGTACAGCCCTTTGTTGAGTTCCTGTTGGTACCAGGGAAAGAAGCCCACTCAATCTCCCACCCACTACACTGACCCGTGAGTGTGAGGACAAGAGTGGCCTCTGCAACCTTGGCCTGCTAGCCAGTCCCACCCTGATGTCACGCTTGTTTCCACTGTGTCAGAGCAACAATTCCACTTTGTCAAGTAGGTGAGAGAAAAGTCAACTGCTGCACATTCTTTGTGACTATTATGCACAGAACAGTTTTATCACTGAAAGGGCTTCAGAGATTTTTATGCAAATCAATGCAAATAATGCTGTGTTTGGTCAGCAGGCACACGCTGCAGACGTCAGAGCAGCCAGCGCTGCCATATGTGCCTATGGGAGATGGCGTGAGCCTTCCCATCCAGACATGTGTGGCAGCACCAAGTATGTGGATGCATTCTGCTGATATGAGCTCACAAAGGGCGCTGTTTTTAAACAAAGAACTCGCAGCTAAATAGGTCATACATTAAAAGACATATGCCTATTGTTAGGCAGAGAGGGGCAGCTTCATTCATGCGGCGTGGTGCCTGTAGGGGAGAAGCAATCCCAACAAAGGCACTCTTGTGAGAACAAGCTGTGCAATGTAGGAGCATGCAGCATTATGTATGACACTGAGAGCCTTGGTGGGCAGCCTTCCAGCTTTACATGATACTCTGCTTTACAGCCAAACAGATAACTTGCTCATATTTCAAAGGGCACTTTGTGTCATTCACATCTGCCAAACTCTCGTTACTGTGACACAGCCCTGAGTGCACCTGTCACTAGAAATGTACTTTGTTTTGTAAGAAAAGCCCCGCCTTTGTTAAAGAGAAGCTGTCATTAAAGAATTGCTCTAGCTGCTATTCAGTATTCCTTCCCCAAGTGTAGGCATTCAGTGTCAAGCGGCAATAGTCTGGTTGAGGGGATCCAGCGGGAAACCTCATAGGCCAACGGTCGATTGCTCCTCGCGGTAATTTGGTTGTGTCCACTAATTTTATTAACGCGATGGGTAACCAGTCACTCTTATGCTGGGAATACACGTTTCGTTTTTGCCTTCGTTTAAACCTTCGTTTCGATTGTGCCTTTTGTCCTTTTTGATCCCGAAATAATCGACCGTATGGTTAATATCACCACCCACGGTTTCGTTTTTTTTTTCGATTATGATGGTTTCGTTTTTCCAATGATCGAAGGCTGCAAAGAAACGAAACGTAGTACAGGGACGGACGGCATAAACGAATATATAATCGATCTGAACAGCCATCAAGCCTACCAATGGCTCGATTAGATGGATAAAGAGAGATAATATCAAACACTAGTCGTTCGTTTTTGGGGTCTATTAATCGAAACTATAATGAGATTATGACTATTTTCACATACGTTTTCAACACTCGATTCGTTTACCGAACGAATCGAAGGCTAAAACGAAGGCAAAAACGAAACGTGTATTCCCAGCATTAGGGAACCAGAGCCCCGTTTTCCACCATACATATCCACCCGAACCAGACATCTCACCTCCCACAGGTGAGTGCAGCCTCACTCCTTACATCAAGTCCATCAAAAATTATATACTGTATTCCTACCCACGGCCTATCACATCCTCAACTCATATAAAATAGGGGTCACAAAGTATCCCTACTTCAAAAATCCATGGATTTCTAGTTCTTCATTCAGCCCCCTAGGTGCCAGGGTGTCCAGACTAAAAATCCATTTACTTTCATGTCTGGACATCCTGGCTATATAATCCCCTCCCCTGACCCCTGGGGTCCCTATGGACTATTTCTACCCCAAAATATACGATTTCCCAAACCCGACATTTGTGGAAAATCTTAAAATGCTTGGACAATGGATGTCCTTCCCAACCCTTGCATATATTATTTAAGTGCTCTCCTATTCTGCTATACAGGGTTCTTTTGGTCATACCTACATATTTCTTCCCACATGGGCATATAAGGCAGTATATTACCCCTTTAGTGTCACAGGTGATGAGATCCATAATTTTGTGTTTGTCCCCTCCACCCGTGACCTCAACAATTTCCCTATACCCCTTAGTTCTTTTGTGAAAGTTGTGAAAATATCACCTAGGAGTAAACTCAGGAGAAAAAGTGAATTGCACATGGGCCCAGGAACCTCACCCAGAGCCTTCATGTTCCCTGATTTGTCTTGCAAATGAGTGGTTGAGACCAAATTGCCGCAAGCAGGAATCGCCCATGGGTCCCCTCAGACCCATTCAAGCTACACACATACTTTAGCTTTCATTTTTATGTGCATAATCACCTTTATTAGCTGATGTAAAAAAAAAAATACATGAATAACTTTTAAAGTGGTATAATAAAAAAAAATGTTTTCCTCCAAAACATTACAATTGAATATAAACCACTATAAGACCATCCTTATGTCTTTTGAATGCATATTTACACCTCACTGAAGCTGACCGATATCATTGCCTGCTGCAGGACAAATTATCATATGTACTGCTAGAAAAGTAATTAGTGAGCAAATAAAGGAGATAAAGTTCTCTGCTTCCCTCCTGGATACTGCAGAAACTTTTCTGCCTTGTTTGCACAGTGTATACACTTCCAGCACAATCTGATAATTCTGCCTGGAAAAGGCAGGCTTATCAATTAGCAACTAAACAAAGTGTAAAGCATAAAGGATGGCCATACATCTAGCGATTTGGCTGTATGATCAACCATTTGATTTGATCATTTTATAGACTAGAGAGAGAATCGAGTGTGTTCCAGAATTCCCAATCAATGAAAAGTGGCTGATTTCATGTTGAATCGACCAGCTTACTTGATTGAGCTAGATGCAAGATATCGGTCAACCGCACAGGAATCGGCTAGTGTTCACGTCATTCGATCTTTTTGCATTCCTCGATTTTTGCATTCCGAGCATGGAGACACAACAACGGCCAGATCAATTAATAAGGTGAAATGCATAGGATATCGTTTGTAGTGTGTGGGTCACTGACCGACTTTTGATCAACTATACTGAATTCAATTCCTTAAACCAGACGTCCTGAGGCTAGCCACGCCCCTGATGAGTCACGCGCATGTGACGAAACGCGTCGGGAGGAGCTGGCAGCCTGCAGGACCATCTGGAAATACTACTACGGCGTCTGACGGAGAACCCGGCGAGCCTATCCGGAGAGGCACGGGGGAGAGCCCGTCTAAACACTCTGAGCGCTGTTATTCATACACATTTGTGAGTACACAACTGGAATAAAGTATTGTTTTATTTAAACGGAGTTACGCTATGTGAGGCTCATTCTTTTTTGAGGTGAGCAACACATAAGGAATCCCAAGGGAGGAAGAAAGATCTAGGAGACTGCACTGAGGAGGAATAACCTGGAGTGGGGACACGTGTGAGCTGGGATCGGGCAGTCTGCCACAGGAAAATTAAAGAGCGCATACTGACCAGTCTTGCAGTGGTCACACAGGCTGGGTGAGTGCGGCCCCAAAAGGGGATATTCCTTTGATGTATTAGTAAACAAGGAGCGCTATCTATCTATACATAAGAGACTGCATAGGGGGATCTGCTGAACCTCAATAGAGCGCATACTAACAGGAGAAGTGAAGAGATTTTATTAACAGACCGACAACTGAACTTTGTTGAACTTTACTGAATTTTAATTCTATTGAATCTTATTGAATTTTCACTGTCTGTTGTTCTATCAGAGTTATAGCGCTGAGCATTACACACATAATTCCTTAATAAAGTCAATCGCTTTGTCGATTAAATCAGAATCGCTAGATGTATGGCTACCTTAAGTTTTAACCCTTAAAAACCAGTCAGATGTTTGTATCTGTTTATTTTATCCTGTGCTTTATGCTGGATACACACGGTGTGTTCCCGCACTCGATGCGCCCGTCGATTTGCGTCGACTCCATTATTTCCGACATGTCTGATTCACGTTTCGATGGATCGTTAGGTCGATTTGGCATACTTTACATGGAAATCGACCTAACAATCATCGAAATGCGCTCAGAAATAATCGAGTCAATGCGAATTGACGGGCGCACCGTGTGTATCCAGCATTAGACTATAGATGAAATTTGATGACAATGCCACTTCAAGTAGCCGACCAGGAACCTCTGTATCAGCCACTTCCTGCCTCACTGGTTTCCAGAGTGTCAAACTGTGGTCTTAAAGTTCTGCTCTGCCAATGCTCACCAATGCCTAACCCCAACCAATCCCCCCACCAATGCCTAACCAATCCCCCCCACCAATGCCTAACCCTAACTGGTCCCCTCGCCAATGCCTAACCGATCCCCTCACCAATGCCTAACCCTAACCAATCCCCCCCACCAATGCCTAACCCAAAACGGTCCCCTCACCAATGCCTAACCATAACCGATTCCCCCATCAATGCCCAACTCTAACTGATCCCCCCTGCCACAAACCCGACACAGTAACAGGTTAACAAGTCACCTGCTTCTGAAGCTTTGTTGCCACCCCCACCTGGGCTGCCATGGCCGGCCCCCAGGTTGACAGCCACCTATTAGGCCGTGACTGCTGAACTGGGAGCGGATTGCAGCAATGCAGGTGAGGGTGGCCACAGAGCTTCAGAAAACTTGCAAAAACTGCCATGGGGGAGCGCAGTTTCAGATAAATAATGTTTTATGGGCAAGTGGGTAAGCTACTAACCCTCTTATCCGTCAATTCTTGCACAACTTTCACAGAGGTTTACATTAACTAGTTTCCAATTTAGGACTTGAGACTTACATCCTCTTTTTCCATCTTTACCCAGGAAAGGACAAAAGTCTCATGTCCTAGAAGATTATCTGCATCCTTGTCTCTGGTGTGATTTGGACACTACTGCAGTCAAATACACCAGCAGGGCTGCCAGGCAACTAGTATTGTTTAAAAGAAATAAATATGGCAACCTCCATATCACTCCTGTTACAGTTGTCCTTTAAAGTGACACTATAGTGAAAAGCATGCAGTTGTAATATAACTGATATCAGACAGCATTATTACGGTATCAGTTATGTAATAGGGAATTAGGAAAGCATATTTTTTTTGCCATAGTGCCCCTTAAATGCGCAAATACTATATAATTTAGTATTGTTTTCTCGGTGAAGGTGGCCATACACTATTCATTTTTTTTTTTTACATGATTTTGATCTATTACATTATTTTATCAAATCTACAAATACACCATTACATTTTTAACCAACCTGATTTTCTCAACACATCCAATCAGATTTTTATAGAAAAAGAGGAATAATCAATCGTTTTTATCGATCAAAAATAAAGATTATTTTCAAATTCTTCCCTATTTGATTGTTTTGGTTGAATAAATGGGAAAATCAAATGATTTGATTGTACCATGTATGGGCACCTTGACATCTTCTGCAATGCTTTGCAGATTATATATAGTCTTGCCGCTAACTGTTCCCCAAAGGGGCTCACAACCGAATCCTTACCATAGTCCATCATAGTCTTAAAGGAATACTTAAGTCAAAAAAAAAAAATGACATTTACTCACCTGGGGCATCCCTCAGCACCCCGAAGCTGGATGGTGCCCTCGCAGCCCCGCTCCGATCGTCCTGTCCCCGCCGGCGGCTACTTCCGGTTCGGCGACAGCCGCCGACAGGCTGGGAACGCGGCTGATTTTCCGCGTTCCCAGCCGCTGCTATCACCCTCTATGCTGCTATAGCGTATATATAGACGCTATAGCCGCATAGAGGGTGATAGCAGCGGCTGGGAACGCGGAAAATCAGCCGCGTTCCCAGCCTGTCGGCGGCTGTCGCCGAACCGGAAGTAGCCGCCGGCGGGGACAGGACGATCGGAGCGGGGCTGCGAGGGCACCATCCAGCTTCGGGGTGCTGAGGGATGCCCCAGGTGAGTAAATGTCATTTTTTTTTTTTGACTTAAGTATTCCTTTAAGGTGGTCACTAACAATACAATTTGCTGAACGATCGTTTACAAATGATTCTTGTTATGAACAATCGGAAACTACTGTTTATGACCACTAATGGAAAAAAAATCTCCTAACCCAACCAATCAGATTAATGAAATTGATCTGATTTTCGGATCGATCACGTCAATCTGATTGGATAGGTTAGGAGATTTTTGTTCATAAGTGGTACCAAGCGATCATTTCCGATCGTTTATACGAAGAATTGTTCATAAATAATAGTTTAGCAAATTGTATCATTAGTGGCCACCTTAATGCTGGGTACACACGGTACGATTTTCCTTGCGATTTTCCTACCCGCTGTTTTTTCCCGTTCGATTCTGTGCTCAATTCTCTTATCTTTCCTTGTTTTTCGTATCTTTTTCCATTCACTTCTATGAGCAATCGAGCGGGGAAACGATCGGGAGCAATATCGGACATGAGGGATTTTATCAATCGGATCCATCTATCGCACGGAAAATCGTACCGTGTCTATTTATTTATTTTTTTATTTATTTGTTGTATTTATAAAGCGCCAACATATTACGCAGCTACTCAGCATTAGGGCTAACTTTATGCTGGATACACACCATGCGTTTCCGCGTCGAATGTGTAGGTCGATATGCGTCGATTCGATTATTTCCGAGCATTTCCGAACTAATTTCGATGATTTTTAGGTCGATTGCCATGTAAAGTATGGCAAATCGACCTAACGATCCATCGAAGCTTGAATCGGACATGTCGGAAATAATCGAATCGACGCGTATCGACGGACGCATCGAACGCGGAAACGCATGGTGTGTATCCAGCATTAGGGGAAAGCCAATTAACTTATCTGTATGTAAATATCAGCTATTGGCAGGCCTGCCAGTGTTGTAAATTTCCAGGCTGCCATTGCTTTTGCTGCTTCTACACATACGCCCCTGCCATGGACAAGAATGCACTCCAGGACCAGTTCTTCCTCTTTACAGAGGGCAATGCCAGCTTCTTACAGGGAAAATAGCTTAGCCAGGAAAAAAAGGCTTTTTTGCTATGACAACAACAACAGTAGTTGAAGGGAATAAAATCCCCACGAAAACTGCTGCCAACTTATAAATAAAGAGACAGGTCCAGTTGTTTTAGCGCCTTTACTCTGCCAGCATTCTGAGTAACATCACGTACATTAGTCATTTAGAGCCATTTTTGGCTTGTTCATTGCTTTTTATTTTTACCTACAAGGCTGGGTACGCTAACAGGGAGGACACCCGCCTCCGCTGCATAGATCTGGAATTACCAACCTATCAATTACTGGCTTATTCTTGTTAGCCTGGCTCTGGCTTATTCATAATCTTTCAGCAGCAACTTGAACTTGACAGGGGTGTGTCTGCCTGTATATCTAGCCGTCTCTTTAAAGAGACACTGAAGCGGAAAAAAAAATATGATACAATTAATTGGTTGTGTACTATGAATAATTACTAGAAGTTTAGCAGCAAAGAAAATATTCTCATATTTTTATTTTCAGGTATATAGTGTTTTTTCTAACATTGCATCATTCTATAATATGTGCAGATTACACAACCCTCAGCATTTAAAATGATTCTTTCAGAGCAGTCTGTGAACTAATGACCTCTCCTCTGGCAGAGGAAAAGTAAATAGTTCAACAGCACTTGAGATAATAAAAGTCATATAACAGCCCTCTCCACGACTTTGAAAGTCGCAGAGCTTAATTGCTTTTTTGCATAGAGATAACAACTGGAGTTTCTTAACTCTTCCTGTACTGGAAACAATTAGACTGATGTATCTGATCTTAATGTTTTATTTCTTAGTTGTACTACACATACAAATCATAATATCATAATTTTTTTTTCGCTTCAGTGTCTCTTTAAAGAGAATCTGTCAACGGGGAAGCTAGATTACAGTGAAGTAGGAGAAATTGTCATAATTTTATTCATCTATTTTACTCATTTTTGCGTAGCATAATAATCAGCATCTATTTCACTATTTAAGGTGTACACGAGGTGAACCTTGGGTCAAAGGTCAAATACTTACCTAAGACGATGGAAGACTCTGGATCCTATAGATGCTCCTGTCCGCAGGTCCACCGTTGCCGAGCTCAGACCCCCAAAGGAATCCGACAAGCTCTTGTCTTATTCCAAGCTCGCAAATGCCTCCGCTTCAAACACAAGCGCACTGTCCTGCACTTGCATGACGCCAGCTGCACATGTGCAGTAAGACGGTGCCTCTCCTGCATGAGCAGCTCCGTGCTACTGCTTAGGTGTGGCCATACCCGTGCATGAAGAGGAGTGCGGTCACTCTGTGCTGGAGCCTCCCCTGTATAAGCAGGTGTAGCCACGTCTGTGCATGAAGAGGAGTGAGGTCACTATGTACAGGAGGGTCCTGGGCAGCGGTGGAGGTTTGGAGGCCGGCTTGGGAAGGCTCTGGAGGTTTCAGAGGCTTCCCTCTGATTAGATAAGGATTTGACTTTTGACCCAAGTCTTACCTCAGGTTCTCTTTAATGCAGAACTGGATGAAATGAAGCCTGTATCACAAAAATGCTGAGCTAGGTGGCTGCTTCCTATAGCTCGTTGCTGCAAGGAGAGTTACATCCCAATCGCAGAACAGGTTGGCTAAACCCATCTACCTCCTTCCTCTGCTGCCGAGAGATTAACACTTTGTTGCCAGCACTGCAGCATGGTAGACTATCTTCCTGCCTATTTGTAGGATAAAGTATTTAACTTTTTCCACACACTCCCCATCAGTGGTGTAACTAGACATTATGGAGCCCCATAGCAACTTTTCATGGGGCCATCATATCTAGGCAATATTGTGTAATGCTACCTGCCACTACCCTATGGATATGAGTTGATTGGTCAATTTACATTCTCATGCAATGCACACTGTGTATAGTTCTTGATCGTCAGTCATGGGCTTTTGAGTCCAGACGGACTCAAATTCAGAATTCAAAAGGTGTGACCACAGGCAACTTACCCTGAAGTCTTCAGGGACGTCTGCGTTCCATTACGCATCATAAGCGTAATGAAAGCTGCGTTCCACCGCTCACTTCAGCGCTTCCTCCTTCTGGCTTGAAAGAGGAAGGGCGGTAGTGAGTCATGTAACGCGGCTTTCATTACGCCTATGACGCATAATGGAACGCAGACGATCTAATTAATCCTTTGCAAAGATCTGGTTCAGCTCAGGGGCTGAATGAAATTGATAAGATCGAAATTCAGAAAACATCTCTACTCATAAGTCTGCAAACAGCAGAAACTATAATATAATGTAATGGTGTCCCTACAACTTCACTGAGTTTACTGCAGAAACTCTTTCATTGTGCATGAAACAGGTATCCTACATATCTTTGGGGATGTATGTGTATAAGTACATGAAAGTTGGAGCAATCACTCCCAACACAGTACCAGCTGACAGCAACACAAAACAGCTTTCACACTATAGCATACACAGTGCTCCAGAGTGAGAACCAGGTAAACAACTAGCATTTATGATTTTCAGCAAAGTAAATAGATCTCTAGATATTTCATTAATGTAATATGAACCTGGGAAAATATTTTAAAATCATTTGAAACCCCACCCACTATTTTCTTGTAGGGTAGCAAAGGGGGACTTCAAACAGCACTGCCAGGGAATATGTAAGGTGTGTGAAACAGAAACTAAGACCAAAGGAAATCATTGTAATAAATTCCTCACTTAATGCCAGCCTGAGCCGGCAGCCTCTGCCATTGCATAATCTGTAATTATGTCAAATTTAACGACTCTCCCATTTTCTGAAAAGAAAACAAACACACCTTTAATACAATCCACAAAAGTCACATTAACACTCCATCAGCTAGAAATCTTAAATATAGGATTATGTTTCACATTAAAAGCATGTTAAAAAAATGTGTAATACCATTACCATGTACGATCCATTATGGGCATTTACCATCACTTATAAACTGCAGAAAACTTCAGTTTAATAGAGGAAAACATAATTTCAGCATCTAGAATTAAAGTAAAAGGGTAGTAAGGGGATGAGAACAAAGCTGAAAATAAAAATAAAAATGGGTAATTGTACCTGGCCTGTTCCTGTTGTGACAAGATCACTTTATATGCAGCCTTTTATGAATGAACTATTGCTAATTATCACTGCATGGTTCTACCTAATGTTCCCTCTCTCTCACTATACAATCAAAGTGGCCATAGATCCAGGGCCGGATTTAGGCCAAGGCCACCTAGGTCATGGCCTAAGGCACCACAGGAGAAAGGGCACCAAGGCAGCAGGCTAATCTGGTGAAGCATTTGCAAGCTTGCAAATTCTGCATTGCAGGGAGATCAGGCTAGCGCCTGAACGCAGTACTCTGCTGGGAGCTGCCTGTGCAGCAGCCACCTTGCTCTCTGTGCACATTTGCATTGTGGCCTTCGGCTATGGACTTAGGCAGCACTGGAGACGGAAAGGTAGAGGAAGCTTCTGCACTGGAAACAAGTGGAGAAATGAGTGACACTGATGGCAGCCGCGTTGTGAAGGCGAGCTGGCTACCTATACTGAAGGGGGGGGGGGGGGGGGTTGGATTAAGGGAGTCATCTGGCTACCTTTACTGGAGAGAAAAGGGGAGGGGTCACCTGTCTATCAATACTGGGGGGGGGGGGGTCATCAGGCTACCTATACTAGAGGGAAGGGGGGAGGGGTCATCTGGCTACCTATACTGGAGGGAAGGGGGGGGGGGGGCATCTCGCTACCTATACTGAAAGGGGGCGGTTGGTGACAGTGGCCTTGGGCGGTTTAGAGTACAAATCTGGCCCTGCATAGATCTCTTGACTTGGTGGCCAATCAACCATCCAATTCCATAATTATCAAATTGGATGGAAGTCGGTGCCGCCAAGAACACGTCGATCAAAGTTGTGACCAATTTCAGGTGGCATGTATCTATTGGACATGCTGCAAGATGTCAGGCCATCATGGTTGATCGGGTTTTGCATCGGTAACGGCGAAGGGATATCAGGATGAGCTACAAATGTGACGAAACCCCCATCGATGTTCCTCCTAGTGTATATATTCCCCCCCCCCACCCTGTGCCCATTTGTACATTGCCTGTCCTGTATCGCACACCGCGTAGTTCCCATCTGTCTCCGGAATCCCGCTGCTCCATAAGCGCTATACACACAGCAAGCATACAGCACGTGACGCAGGTGTGACATCACACACGTGACGCAGGTGTGACATCACACACGCCACGTGGGTGGCGTGTCTAGCGCTAATGGAGCAGCGGGATTCTGAAGACAGATGGGAACTACGCAGTGTGAGATACAGGACAGGCAATGTATAAATGCTCCCGTGGGGGGCACATTTATACACTAGGGAGGCAGCGAAGAGGAGGCAGACTCGGCCAATTCCCGAGAGATTTCATATCAGCCTGCAGTGTATGGGCAGCCGACAGATCTCTCTCCGATCAGAGAGAGATTTGTCTCTTGGCTGAATCTGCCCATCATCACTAGATGTATGGGCATCTTTAGGGGCTCATGTGTGGAATCTAAGGTTATTTTTACTACCAAAGAGCCCTGACTTGCTTATTATTTGTCTTCCATAGCTAGAGCCAACATTAGCATTTTTCCACAGCTGGACCCCCATTCTTTGAATACTTTGGGTTATCATATAGGAACTCAGGCATAGGAACTCAGAAAGAAATAAGCTGTGGATAGAATTACCATCAGTTTACTTTCCCCTAAGGAGTCCACAAAAGGATCACAGGTTCAAAAGATTCTAGTAAATCTCACATGGACTTGAAAGAACCCAATAGGATAGATGTTGGTGCTGCTGAGGAATATTTTCTCTGATGATAAGTTCTGGTCTGCTTCCTCGTCCGTAGACCTCGAGATAATTTAATCAAACAGCAGAGTTGTTGCTGGTCCTCTGGGCTTGGTCCACCTCTGATGTTGTGGTTCACAACTGATCAGGTTGTTGTATCACCTGTTTCAATTCACATAGGTCACCTGGCAATTTAGTAACTTCAACAAGGTCGGTAGTCCTAGTAACACCATCTTTGTGGATGAAACCGCAACATTTGCCACTGGATCACAATTCAGGAGATCAGGTGATTAGACATTCAAGAGCATTACTCCTGCCACCTCGAGTTCAGAATAACCATCTTACAACAAATCTTTTCATCTATATATTCAGAAAGCAGCCCTGGTAGGTCCCAAAACGTAACTGTGGATAACAATAGGAAGAATAAAGTTACTGGATATGTATATTTTCAGAAGATGAACTGAACCTATTAAACCCATACCCCTGGTGGCTGTGTCATCACTGAATTTTTAATCGGAAAGCGGAACTCAATCAAATTTCTGTGGAATTACTGCATTACCACAACTCAGTAATGTAAGCTCAATCACAGAACTTGGAAGAATTGGACCAATCAGAGAATGCAGAGTCAACTCAGAAGTATTTTACCAATCAGAGAATGCAAAAATGACCCAAAAACGCTACTTGGAAGTTGGAAACTGATCGGAAATCAGTAATCGGCATTAACGGAAATCGGAATGTCTCTGTAATCGGAAATCGGCACTTCCGATTATCCCTAAATAGAACCCATTAAATTGTTCAAGGTATCCACTTTTATGTCAAATATTGTGGCTTCAGCATCAGAATCACTTCTGATAGTAATATATTGGTACATACCCCCCCCCCCCTCCCACTGAAGCTAGTCCTAGACTGTTTATTATGCGGGATTCTCCCCTCCCCCAAGCATTCTAGAGGTACATACACACATCTGATTTTTCCAAACGACCGGTCATTCAGACTGGTCATTTGGACGTCAAATCGGGCGTGTGTACAAACAATTGTTCGGCTGATAAGGCTGATTTTGACAGATCCACCATGCGGATCCGTGAAAACCAGCCTTATCAGCTGAACGACCGTTTGTACACACGCCCGATTTGACGTCCAAACAACCGGCCGTATGTACTTTAGGAGACGAGGTATATTTTGTAAGCAAACATTCCACAGAGATTATCTGCCAGTACTAAAGATGTAGTCACCTGTGATAAATTTCAGAAAGTAAATCAGGAAGAAGAAAGATTTTACAATGGGCAAACACAATCATTTATAAATTAATATTGGGGAAAAAAAAAAAGGTATTCAGTTTTATTCATATTATTTTTACTACAATCCATGCTACATTTACCCATTCTGAAACCGGCAGTACATGAGTCAATTGCAGCCCAAGTGAGTAGCTGTAATCAATCTACCACCATGTCCCACTCTACAGTATCTCAATGAGTTTTCAGCCGAAACGTAAACAAGAATCTACCGAACCATTGCATGCATTAGCTTTGTACTGCTTGACTCAGTGCACTATGTGGGCACCAGTCACCCACTGCTCCTCCCCTGCCCCCTAGATTTGCAATTGTCTTCACACCCAATCATGAATGTTAACTGTAATCAATTAAAAGTTTATCAATCCGCCAGAAAACTGACTGCGTACGTCCAGCTTTAACAAGATTTTGTCAGATCCCCAAGTATAATCAGAGGCGTAGCTAGGGTTTTCAGCACCCGGGGACATAGACAGTTTTTTTGCCCCGCCCCCTTCCCTGGACAAAATGGGCATGACCACATATTAGAATGCGGTCATGGATGGAGTCAAATGTACAAATGCTACATATGTATAGCCATATGTGCCCCCCCTTCCCTTTTGTTTAGATAGCTTAATGTGCCCCCTTCCCCGATTCAGATAGCTTGATGTCTTGATGTGCCCCCTATAAATAGCTAGATGTGCCCCCCCCTTTAGATAGCCAAATGTGCCTCACTTTTTCTGCTGCAATTAATGCTTCTGCACTTCTCTATGGGGCAGGTATGTCAAGCCAGTCCTACGAGGGCCGAGGTCCTCACACATTTTTGACACAGCTCAAATTAATTGATGGGTCTCAATCAGGAAAGATGCAGTTCATCAGGTAGAACACATTCTTCTCTTTCTCAGTCCATCCTAAACACTGGCATGGATTTGGCCCTCCAGGCCTGGAGTTCAACACCTGTGCTGTAGAGGGTGCAGTTACTGTGCTGAGTGCCCCCTCACAATGCTGCACCCGGGGGCATTTGTATCCCCTTGCCCACCCATAGCTACTCCTCTGAGTATAATGCACCGTCTACTAAAAGCACTCACTGGCCATGATTGTATACAGCGCACACTAATTTTACTGGCTTTTATGAACGTAATGTGATGTGCATTGTGCGTTGTGTAAAATGATTGGAAATCAAATCGGACAGAAATGATTGATTCGACTCATCGTGGTGTGTACTTGGCCTTACACCACCAGCGCTATCTTATCAGATCAAAACAAAAAGGATAAGACTTTAAACATTTTATAGTTCAGAGAACTCAGGTGACAATGGATTCTACTGGTTGCACGTCTGACGTGAACCTTATCGTTTACACACGCACAACTCGCATGTCTTGTAGTTAGCAGCAGTTCATGAATCCCACCATATCCTGGCGACCAGCGCTCCCCCAGCATTTTACAAGCTCATCGCTAATCAGTCTGGATTACAGCTTCCACCTTTTGTTTCCTCCTCTTTGTCTCCCCTGAAATGGAATCTTCTGCAATTATCCCGCTTCCTATAGCGTGGGTTACTGCACAGCACATTAAAGACCTACAAGTAAAAATAGAACTCCGCATGTTGAGGGAACGTTAGTGACATTTCTTCTGCTGAACCAATTTAAGGGCCTAAAAATGGCAAAAAAAGTAAATAGCTGAAGATGAAAGCCTGTTACGTGTCTGGCGGTCTTCCTTGTTTCCCAAAGACTGTCCTTAAACTTGCAAATTTGACCAAGAAAATATTTGACCTTTAAGACGACCTTGGTTTTCAACACTGTTCTTTTTTTTTTTTTTAAATCTAATCTTAATTTCTAATCTTTAATCTATATTTTGTAGATTAAATGTATGAAATGTTTATTCATTTTTCTTCATTTTTTATCCATTTGTTAAGCTTACTATTAAAATCAGTTTTAAGCAATGTTTTAATCAGAAAAAATATTACATAACTAGTAGAAAAATGTGATATTTAGTGCGCCACCAAGTAGTTTGGATGACAATATGTGAGTATAAAGAGCTAATTTTGCAGTGGTGTAGTAAATAGAAGAATGCTCTATATAGATCAACCAAATCTTGTCACCTGTGACCAGTCATGTAGCTAAGGAGCTGTGGGCCCTGATACAAGTTTTACATTGGGGCCCCCCAAGCACTCTACATAACAAGTGATATGACGCATGAAAACCTGACAATGGCAACTACAGTATCCGAGGTGGGGATGGGGAGAAGTTTGTTAAGGATTATCACTATTCAAAGTATCTATAGAAGTGATTATTATGGGCACAGGACCAATAGAGAGTTAATATTATGGTTGAGGGAGGGCCCCTCAGGGCCCCGATGCGGTCGCAACCTCTGAACTCCCTATTGTTACGTCCCTGGCTGTGACTAAGTCTAGGGTGTTTCATGTATAATATTGTAAGCTTATTTACTGTAACAGTAAAGAGCCATTCTCCTCTGCTCACTAAACATTACAAGATGGAAGTACAGATAGCACAGTGCATTAAAAAAAAGTCTCACTTAGCTGAAGCTCCTACCAGCCCCCTGCAGATGTCCTGTGCCCACGTTGTCCTGGAACGATCCTCTGGTCCCCCGCAGCGGCTGAGTTTCATTTTCGCTGACTGGGCCAGCGGATGGCCCCTGTGCCTATGCAGCCCTAGCTGCATGTGTCCTTGATCATACTCCCGTTGCCGGGAGCGTGATCGAGTACGCGTGCAGCCAGGTCTGCGCAGGTGCAGAGGCCATTCACTTAGCCAAGTCGCCGTAAAGGAAACTTAGCCACTGCGGGGGGACCAGAGGATCGTTCCAGGATGGCGCATGCACAGGGCAACTGCAGGGGGCTGGTTGGAGCCTCAGGTAAGTGTGGCTGTGCCCCCCTTCGTTCACCTTTAAACGGCTCCAGTATCCTGCATATGGTCGGTGCTTTTGACCCGGTTGCAGTTTATACGCTGTAGACTGGGTCAGCTTCTTTGTGACCATGCCAGGGACACATCAGTGCGCGTTGAGCATGACTAACGGGGAGTGCCGTCACAAGAGAGCTGAGCCAGTATACAGCGCATGCGTGGGCACTGTATATCTGGGTCAAAGGGCGCCGACCATCTGCAGGATACCAGAGGTGAAGTAAGAGACTGGACACCTCCCCTCACACTAGCATTGCATCCAATTTTCGATACCCCTTCGCATCGGGAATCCTTTAAGGCAACTGCCGCTAGCGTTTTCTTTCAGGGGAGGGCTTATTTTCGGGGAAGCTCAGTATAATGCTACAGTAGGCCTGAGGAGTGTATTATAACATGAACATCTGGGCCAATATGTAATTCACTTTTTCTCCAAGTTGATATTTTCATTTAATAACTTCTCCCACTAAGAGTAACTGGATCACTGAAATTAATCAAGCCCTACCAATGTACAAACTAACTTATACCAGCAGGGGGTATGCAGCCAAGTTTGATAAAATGTGGTCTGGCTGGTTGGACCGTAAGGACCTGGCAGGAGGTGGTGATTGATTGACAATATTGGGGGTATCGGTGGCGCCAGAGTCCATTTCATTCCTTTCTTTTTCCTGCTCCTTTCTCCTTTTCTTATAAATCCCTCTTTGCACCGTGGGGCTTAACACCTAAAGTTAATGGTAAGCGGGCAACCTTGGAAAGGCTACTGACATTGGGAACTGTCCCTGTTAACCAAATTGCTGGTGTATGTACCATAATAGATGGGGTACCACTATGGTACCCCAAGACACGTATTATTATTTAGTATTTATATAGCGCCGACATATTACGCAGCGCTGTACTATATATATATATATATATATATATATATATATCTTGTCACTAACTGTCCCTCAAAGGAGCTCACAATCTAATCCCTACCATTGCCATGTCTATATTATGTAGTGTAAGTACTGTAGTCTAGGGCCAATTTTTTAGGGGTAGCCAATTAACTTATCCGTATGTTTTTGGAATGTGGGAGGAAACTGGAGTGCCCAGAGGAAACCCACGCAGACACGGAGAGAACATACAAACTCTTTGCAGATAGTGCCCTGGCTGGGATTCGAACCAGGGACCCAGCGCTGCAAGGCGAGAGAGCTAACCACTACGCCACCGTGCTGCCTTTACTTATCAGGGTTGTGGATCCAACTATGGGTGTTTACACCCCATGGTGGCTTTACCTCACCTTTCTGTATCTCAACCTTTCATATGGTCTCCCTAGACTGTTTGGTATCATGACACTCACTTCCTTAAAGAACAAGTGACACCCATTCTCACCTAGAAATAAATAACAGATATATAAGTAGATAAATACTAGTTCTACTTACTGTACATAACAGATGTATTGCACTGTCCATGTTATGATTCCTGTGAATTTTGTAATGGAAAAGGAGAGAATCATATTCTAGACAGTTTCCATCTTGGTTACCTTTGAATTAAGCTAATCCTGACATAATTTCCTTCCTCACTCTTGTCTCCTCTTGCTAATTGTGTATTCGTTACCAGCCCTCCTCCCAGAGTCTTCAGACACTCCCACTGAGGTCTATACTAGGAAGTGCACTGTCTTATGTCATTAGAAGGAGGTGGAAATAAAGGGAAGAGTAGGAATATATTAGAGATAAAAAGACCCCCCCAGCATGCAACTGTTTTGCCAGCCGATGTCAATGGCATTGTAAGGGCCAGTGCTCCTAAGGTATGTGATAACTCCAAACAATAACAGCAGAAAAAGTTTTGCAAGTTTTAAATGCAGGATTAGCATCTTTATCACTTAATACACTCAGACCAGTTGCTGTTGAAATTTGATTTTTATTATGACAATCCCACTTTAAGGTGGACAAGGCAGTGATCATCTCCTTATTGTACTATCCATCTGCTGTTTCATGCACTGGCTTTACCTATTGAACGCACATATTGCTTCTCTGCCTTTTGGCTAAGATCAAGTGTAGTATCGGTTTTTTAGGTTTTTGGGGGGACCTGGAGGGATGGCACTGTGGCAGGGTGGCCCTTCTTGTCGTAACTCCCCAGAGGCTAATGAAATGGATCTATACCATGGTCGAAGCTGAAAGGCTGAGGGCTTTGCTTAGGCGTACTGCCCCTGGAAGTGGCGCTCCAGGTGCACCTGAAAAAAATGTGGCAGATCCCAGGCAGAAGTAGGGTGCTTTGGTCTGTACTGCCCATATGCATAGCCGACTAACGCAGCTCCCCCGGCCTTTTGGCTAGGGAGAGTGCAGAATTTTTATCACTCCGGCCGCAAGGTCGGGGCCAGCTTGCTGGCACCGGGGACTTGTCCCCTGGGGACTTCGGTTCCCACCCGACTCCCTCTCGGGGAGCCACCTGGACCACGTGGACACGGTTGCCACATGGCCAGGCCCTTTGGGTAACCACTGGGCACATCGGGATCCTCCAATCCTTCGGGTGTCGGAGGACTCCAGGATCCTTCAACCCCTCGGGTGTTGGGAGGATGCCACCCCCTGAGCCGATGGCAAATGGGGGAAGGTTCCCTTCGGGGAACACTTCGGGGAACACCGGAAGGGCCCTGCTGTTTTGTGGGGCCTGGGGCTACTCATGCACGTTTTGTGGGGGTGCTTTAGGGCACTCACGCTTTTTCCGTGCATGGGGCTAATAGCCTTGCTTACCCGGGACTCCTGTATGCAACAGGAGCCAAGAAAGCTTAAAAAAATAAATAAAATAAAAAACAAATATGGTTGTTCAGCCTATTGGCCACGGTATACAATTGTGTTTGCACCCTACTGGAGGATCATACTCATATCCCTGATTGTTTGTATTTTACTTTTGTTTTAAAACCAATAAAATAATTTGTAAAAAAAAAAAAAAGTTGATATTTCCCCACTTTGTCAATAAAATGCATTTTTTAGACCCCAGCGAACAAGAAAATACACAAAATACATTTGATAGTAGACATGTCACAAACCTCCGATTTTCGATTCGCGAACCCCGTTCACGAACTTCTGCGGAAGGTTCGGTTCGCGTAAAAATTCGCGAACCGCAATAGACTTCAATGGGGAGGCGAACTTTGAAAAATAGAAAAAATATGCTGGCCAGAAAAGTGATGGAAAACATGTTTCAAGGGGTCTAACACCTGGATCCCCAGGTGGCGGAGTGGGATAGACACCAAAAGTCCCGGGGAAAAATCTGGATTTGACGCAAAGCAGCGTTTTAAGGTCAGAAATCACATTGAATGCTAAATTGCAGGCCTAAAGTGCTTTTAAACATTTTGCATGTGTATACATCAATCAGGTAGTGTAATTAGAGTACTGCTTCACACTGACACACCAACCTCACTGTGTAACGCACCGCAAACAGCTGTTTGCGTAGTGACGGCCGTGCTGGACTGGTGCGCAACAAGGCCAGAATGCAGGCCATGGCAGTTTTCCAGCCCATATGGTCGCCGGGCTGTGGTAGCTCAATGATAGAACAGGTAGGCATAGGTAGGTGCCTCAGTAGTTAGCTAGGCATAGGTAGGAGTCCCAGTATAGGTAGGTAGGCATAGGTAGGAGTCCCAGTATAGGTAGGTAGGCATAGGTAGGAGTCCCATTATAAGTCGGTAGGCATAGGTAGGTGCCTCAGTAGTTAGCTAGGCATAGGTAGGACACCCAGTATAGGTAGGTAGGCATAGGTAGGTGCCTCAGTAGTTAGCTTGGGGTAGGTAGGAGACCCAGTATATGTAGGTAGGCATAGGTAGGTGCCTCAGTAGTTAGCTAGGCATAGGTAGGGGACCCAGTATAGGTAGGTAGGCATAGGTAGGAGTCCCAGTATAGGTAGGTAGGCATAGGTAGGTGCCTCAGTAGTTAGCTTGGCATAGGTAGGAGACCCAGTATATGTAGGTAGGCATAGGTAGGTGCCTCAGTAGTTAGCTAGGCATAGGTAGGGGACCCAGTATAGGTAGGTAGGCATAGGTAGGACACCCAGTATAGGTAGGTAGGCATAGGTAGGTGCGTCAGTAGTTAGCTTGGCATAGGTAGGAGACCCAGTATATGTAGGTAGGCATAGGTAGGTGCCTCAGTAGTTAGCTAGGCATAGGTAGGGGACCCAGTATAGGTAGGTAGGCAGGCATAGGTAGGAGACCCAGTATAGGTAGCTAGGCATAGGTAGGTGCCTCAGTAGTTAGCTAGGCATAGGTAGGAGTCCCAGTATAGGTAGGTAGGCATAGGTAGGAGTCCCAGTATAGGTAGGTAGGCATAGGTAGGAGTCCCATTATAGGTCGGTGGGCATAGGTAGGTGCCTCAGTAGTTAGCTAGGCATAGGTAGGACACCCAGTATAGGTAGGTAGGCATAGGTAGGTGCCTCAGTAGTTAGCTAGGCATAGGTAGGGGACCCAGTATAGGTAGGTAGGCATAGGTAGGAGTCCCAGTATAGGTAGGTAGGCATAGGTAGGCCCCCTAGTATAGGTAGGTAGGTAGGTGTCCCCGTATAGGTAAGTAGGTGCCCCAGTAGTTAGGTAGGCATAGGTAGGTGTCCCAGTATAGTTAGTTAGGCAGTGCCTGGCTGGCACAGTAATAACAATTACCAAGGTCCAGCTGCAACAGATAGGGCTGTATAATGTCAGTGTCAGTGAGCAACACAAAAAAAAAACACATCAGGAGAACATTAGCTCTCAAAAGAGCTGTTGAGGGTGTTGCTATTTTAGCAATAACAATCAGCCTGGTGCAAGCCAAGAGCCTAACTAATCTTTCTCTAGGAGAAAAAAATCTGCAGCAGCTCTCCCTAGTCTGTCTATTTGCAGCAGGCACACGAGTGAGTGTCATAGCCAGCGAGCCTGCCTTATATAAGGGGGGGGGGGGGCTCCAGGGCTTAGTGTAGCCTGAATGGCTAAAATGTGCCTGCTGACTAAGATGCAGAGGGTCAAAGTTAACCCTCAGTGCATTATGGGGCGAATCGAACTTTCGCAAAAGTTTGCCTGCTGCAGGCGAACGCGAACCCCCAAAGTTCGCCTGCAACCGTTCGCAGGCGAACCAGTCGCTACATCTCTATTTGATAGTATTTTTCTACCACTTTTGGGTCTTTTTTTTTTCATTGAGAAATGCTGAAAAAAGTTATTTGAAAGAGAAGATGAAAAATTATCACCTAGGAGAAAACAGAGGAATAAAAAGTGAATTGCATATGGGCCATTTATCTCTGCAGTGACTAGTGAAAGCATGGCTACACCATACAAGGGGTTGATCAAAGGCGTTTCCCAATCAATACTGCAGGTCATTTTTCAGGGATACATTTAGTACTTTTGCTTCTAAATTTAAACTCCTATCAGCTATTTACATCTTTTGTCAGTTTATATAAAATACACTCTGACAGGTGTATTTTTCATTCTGAAAACAGAATGCGCACATAAAAATATGTACATACAGTGCAAATGCATGTGCTTTTTATTACCCAGCTTCATTTTTCCCAGACAAAAATCTCAAAAGTTGGTGAGAATTTGGTTGTAACGGTAGCGTAGTGGATAGCACTTGCCTTGAAGTTCTGGGGCCCTGGTTCATTAGGGCACTATCTGCATGGAATTTGTATGTTACATAGTTACATAGTTATTTTGGTTGAAAAAAGACATACGTCCATCGAGTTCAACCAGTACAAAGTACAACACCAGCCTGCTCCCTCACATATCCCAGTTGATGCAGAGGAAGGCGAAAAAACCCCACAAGGCATGGTCCAATTAGCCCCTAAAGGGAAAAATTCCTCTCAACTCCAGATGGCAATCAGATAAAATCCCTGGATCAACATCATTAGGCATTACCTAGTAATTGTAGCCATCGATGTCTTTCAATGCAAGGAAAGCATCTAAGCCCCCTTTAAATGCAGGTATAGAGTTTGCCATAACGACTTCCTGTGGCAATGCATTCCACATCTTATTCACTCTTACTGTAAAAGTACCCTTTCCTAAATAAATGGCTAAAACGTTTTTCCTCCATGCGCAGATCATGTCCTCTAGTCCTTTGAGAAGGCCTAGGGACAAAAAGCTCATCCGCCAAGCTATTATATTGCCCTCTGATGTATTTATACATGTTAATTAGATCCCCTCTAAGGCGTCTTTTCTCTAGACTAAATAAACCCAGTTTATCTAACCTTTCTTGATAAGTGAGACCTTCCATCCCACATATCAATTTTGTTGCTCGTCTCTGCACCTGCTCTAAAACTGCAATATCTTTTTTGTAATGTGGTGCCCAGAACTGAATTCCATATTCCAGATGTGGCCTTACTAGAGAGTTAAACAGGGGCAATATTATGCTAGCATCTCGAGTTTTTATTTCCCTTTTAATGCATCCCAAAATTTTGTTAGCTTTAGCTGCAGCGGCTTGGCATTGAGTATGATTATTTAACTTATTGTCGATGAGTACTCCTAAGTCCTTCTCCAAGTTTGATGTCCCCAACTGTATCCCATTTATTTTGTATGGTGCTAGACCATTAGTACGTCCAAAATGCATGACTTTACATTTGTCAACATTGAATTTCTCCCCGTGTCTGCGGGGGTTTCCTCCTACATCCACAAAAAAAAAAAAAAATACAGATAATTCAATTGGCTCCCCTCTAAATGGCCCCTAGACCAGGGCTTTTCAACCTTTAATCACTTAAAAATGTTCAAGTACCACCAGTGTGCCTACACTGTAGCTCTGACCCAATCAGGCCAGGCTGTTTCTGCCAGATCCGGAATGGAAAACCACTACTGCACATGCATTCTTGCTGACAAGGGTCTTCAAGGGGTTCCAGCACTGAATCCCCTCTGAGGAGGAAGGGGTAACCCCCTGTAGGATCCAGAGGCTTCCTCCTCCCGAGGTAAGAACCCCCCCAGGGGCACTTTTTTCTTATAGGTACACTTCAAAAAAGGAGGGAGGGGGGTTGCATATGGGAGGGAATAGCAGCAGGCATTGGTGGGGAAAAGCATTAAAATTAGTTTGCAAGCCTACAGATTGCCATTAGTAGCAGTCTGTAGGTAGATTGCCAATATAGGTAGCCTATCCAGTTCCTCCCTCCCTCCCCTGCTTCAATATAGGTAGCTTTCCCAACCACCAGAGAGCTAGACAGTGACTCACCACAAAAATCAGTTTCCCCCGGCTCGCTCCTCACTCTGCGGAATAGTTCAGACCTCAGATTAGTGGTAGCTCAGCTGCAGTGAAGAAACAGCCAGGTGAACGGTACACAGTGACGGCAGAGCAGCACAACGAGGAGCGAACGAGGGGTAGCCGAACTTTGTGGAGGCAGGATGGGACCAGGATAAGTGGCAGGCAATTAAGTAGCAGGCAAACTTGGAATGTACCATCTGGCCAACAGCAAAGTACCACTGGTGGTACGCGTACCACAGGTTAAAAAGCCCTGCCCTAGACTATGATGGACGTATATTGTGAGCCCCTCTCTGAGGGACAGTTAGTGACACATCTACAGTATATACAGTGGAATCTTGTTATAGTAAACAATGATATAATAAACCTCTGGATATAGTAAACTCAGTCCTCAGGTCCCAAGAAATGTGTCTAAATGAGCTGATAAGATCTGCTTACACACTGACATGAATGTTAAAGTAGTGCACATATTTCAACAAGATCCAGCAAAGCTGGAATAGCCTTTTAGCACAGAACTGCTATTCAACAATATCAGCTTTCTTACGGATCAGTATTACATTCAATTTGGTCATTATAAGCTATCTGATGAGAGAAACAAAAATGTTACAAGAGTACAAAGCATAGCAATAAGTAAACTATGAGAAGGGAGGAATGTTATTACAGCAAATTCCCCATTGTCCGGAACTCAGGCAACCGGAAGTCTCAACTAACCGGCATGCCAGAGGAGATACAGGAACTGTGCTTTGGGAGATTTGCAGGGCAGAAAATAGTTTGCGAGCCTCCAACGCAATCTTCTACCCATCCTGCAGCTCCCTTTGGTTTTCTGGCATACATGCATGGCTCCCAGCGTGTCACGTGACCCAATGTGTGTCAGGTGACATGCCGGAAGCTGTGCACCATGTACTGTAACATGAGAGGCGCGTGCATGAGCTGTGCGTGTGACCCCGGTGTACATGCTGGTGTTGCAGCACAGGACCAATACGGAGGTACAAAGGCCCTGTTCAAGCGATATTGCATCTAGAGCGATCAATTGAAATCATGCTCGGGCAGCCATATTGGGTGATCGACCTCTGGCACCTTTATAACAATAGTTACAGATTAACTGGTTGCCGACCGCTTAACGTCGATCGGCGTAAAGTCCTGGGGCGGGGATTTGCAGGACATCGCGTGCGCTGATGACGGAGCTCCGCCATCAGTCTCCCAGGTGCGATCGCTGCTAGGAGACTGTTAGACGGCAAAACCGCCGTCTAGTCTGTACGGTGCTGCGATCTACGACAGCGCTGTACTGGGGACAGCCATGTGAAACGGCAGCCCCTCTGGGGGAGACAGAAGCGATCCGCTGTCATAGGCTGAAGCCTATGAAAGGCGATCATGCTGATTGGCTGGCGGGGGGAGGGAGGTTTATAAACATAATTAATAAAATGCATTAGTAAAATAAACAAATATTTGTTTAAAAAAAATAAACATTGGGGAGCAATCACAGCCCATTAACAGATAGCTCTGTGAGTCGGCAAAAAAAGGGGGAGGAAGAGTTGTTGGGGAATCACTTTTGTGCTGAGTTTTATGACCCTGCAGCGAGGCCTTAAAGCTGCAGTGGGCCTATTTTGTTAAAAATGGCCTGGTCTTTAGGGGGGTTTAAGCCCGTGGTCCATAAAGAGGAACTAGAAAATCTTAAAATGTAAAACACATACAGACAGATAAGTAAATTTCTTCCAGAGTAAAAGGAGCCATAAATTACAGTTCTATGTTGCTGTCACTTACAGTATGTATTAGAAATCTGACATTACGGACAGGTTTTGGGCTAATCCACCTCTTCATGGGGGATTCTCAGCATGGCCTTTATGCTTTATAAAGACATTCTCTGAAAATGATGAATACAAAGATGCTGGCCAGCCTCCCTGCTCACTGCTCACTATTTTGGCAGTTGGATGGAGCAACTTCCATTCACTAAATGCTTTTAAAAATAAAGAAAACTCTGAGAACCCCCTATGAGAAGATGGGCTAGTCCCAAATCTGTCGGTAATGTCAGATCTCTACTACTTACTGTGACAGCAACATAGGAGAAAAATAATTTATGGTTCATTTTACTCTGGGAGAAATGTACTTCTTATTTGTTTGGGTTTTCAATTTTAAGATTTCCGCGCCAATTCCTCTTGAAGTGGTTAAAGAGGCACTTAAGTGAAAAAAATAAATTGAGTTTTACTCACCTGGGGCTTACCTCAGCCCCCTGCAGCTGATCGGTGCCACCGACGAGTCGCTCTGATGCTCCGGGTCCCGCCGGCGGCCACTTCCGGTTTCGCCGTCAGGACCCGTCAGGCTGGGGAACGCGGCTGATTCTACGTGTTCCCAGCCAAAATAGCACTTCTATGTGGCCATATGGCCGCATAGGCACCCCAAAATAGCACTTCTATGTGGCCATATGGCCGCATAGGCACCCCAAAATAGCACTTCTATGCGGACATATGGCCGCATAGGGGTGCTATTTTGGTTGGGAACACGTAGAATCAGCCGCGTTCCCCAGCCTGACGGGTCCTGACGGCAAAACCGAAGTGGCCGCCGGCGGGACCCGGAGCATCAGAGCGACTCGTCGTGGGCACCGATCAGCTGCAGGGGGCTGAGGTAAGCCCCAGGTGAGTAAAACTCAATTTATTTTTTTCACATAAGTTTTACTTTAAAGCAGCAGCCCCATAGCAAGGAAAGAAAAAAGAGCATGCTAAGACACAAAATGCAGAGAGAGAATTCATACTAACAAACGCCTGTGCTGTAACTCTCCATGTGACATGGCCCTAGTGTGAAGTTTTGAAATATTGTAACCGAAGTTTGTACATAACAAATATTTAACATTTACTGGTGCAAGAATAGACAATAGTACACTCCTCTCTGCGACTGCCACTCCTGGGCCTGTCATAGCTTACTTCAATCTGTCTTCAGTATTGGAATAATAACTATGCACAGGGCCAGCCTTTGTTAGCAGCATGCAGAGGAAATGCAGCTCAGTGCATAGCTCACATATTCCATTCCTTTTCCTGATTGACCAACAGGCACCACCCTATGAATATATTCAACATATCAGTCTGCAGACAACACCATCAGCAAAGTACTCAACAGCATTTTAAATAGAACTCAGAGCTGTGACTGAATTCAAAACATCTACGGTAACTTTTTGTTTTGTCCTCTCTTGACAGAAAACCCTTGTAGATACATATGAAAGAATCTGAAAAGACGACACATCAGTACTGCATAGCTCCCAACTGTCCATTTTCGGAGGGACAGCCCCTCTTTGGACTCTAAATCCCTCTGTAACTCTTTCTTCCTAACTTGTCCCCCTTTTAGGACGCGTATACAGATTATGTAAATATATGTATTTTTCTGACATTTTTTAATTGTATTTATAAAGGCCGATATATTACGTAGCTCTAGACAATAAATACAGCGGCTTGCAAAAGTATTCACCCCTCCCTTGAAGTTTTCCACATTTTCTCATATTACTACCACAAACAAAAAATGAATCAATTTTATTGGAATTCCACGTGAAAGACCAATACAAAGTGGTGTACACGTGAGAAGTGGAACGAAAATCATACACGATTCCAGAAAATTTAAAAAAACAACAAAAAACTGCAAAGTGGGGTGTGCATAATTATTCAACCCCCTGAGTCAATACTTCGTAGAACCACCTTTTGCTGCAATTACAGCTGCCAGTCTTTTAGGGTATGTCTCTACCAGCTTTGCACATCTAGAGACTGAAATCCTTGCCCATTCTTTGCAAAACAGCTCCAGCTCAGTCAGATTAGATGGACAGCGTTTGTGAACAGCAGTTTTCAGATATTGCCACAGATTCTCGATTGGATTTAGATCTTGACTATGACTGGGCCATTCTAACACATGAATGTTTTGTTTTAAACCATTCCATTGTTTCCCTGGCTTTATGTTTAGGGTCTTTGTTGCTGGAAGGTGAACCTCCGCCCCAGTCTCAAGTCTTTTGCAGACTCCAAGACGTTTTCTTCCAAGATTGCCCTGTATTTGGCTCCATCCATCTTCCCATCAACTCTGACCAGCTTCCCTGTCCCTGCTGAAGAGAAGCACCCCCAGAGCATGATGCTGCCACCACCATATTTGACAGTGGGGATGGTGTGTTCAGAGTGATGTGACGTGTTAGTTTTCCGCCACACATAACATTTTGCATTTTGGCCAAAAAGTTCCATTTTGGTCTCATCTGACCAGAGCACCTTCTTCCACATGTTTGCTGTGACCCCCACATGGCTTATGGCAAACTGCAAATGGGATTTCTTATGCTTTTCTGTTAAGAATGGCTTTCTTCTTTTCACTCTTCTATAAGGGTCAACTTTGTGCAGTGCACGACTAATAGTTGTCCTATGGACAGATTCCCCCACCTGAGCTGTAGATCTCTGCAGCTCGTCCAGAGTCACCATGAGCCTTTTGACTGCATTTCTGATCAGCGCTCTCCTTGTTCGGCCTGTGAGTTTAGGTGGATGGCCTTGTCTTGGTAGGTTTACAGTTGTGCCATACTCCTTCCATTTCTGAATGATCGCTTGAACAGTGCTCCATGGAATGTTCGAAGCTTTGGAAATCTTTTTGTAGCCTAAGCCTGCCTTAAATTTCTCAATAACTTTATCCCTGACCTGTCTGGAGTGTTCTTTGGACATCATGGTGTTGTTGCTCCAAATATTCTTAGACAACCTCTGAGGCCATCACAGAGCTGCTGAATTTTTACTGACATTATATTACACACAGGTGCACTCTTTTTAGTCATTAGCACTCATCAGGCAATGCCTATGGGCAACTGAATGCACTCAGACTAAACGGGGCTGAATAATTACGCACACCCCACTTTGCAGTTATTTATTTGTAAAAAATGTTTGGAATTATGTATGATTTTTGTTCCACTTCTCACATGTACACCACTTTGAGTTGGTCTTTCATGTGGAATTCCAATAAAATGGATTCATGTTTGTGGCAGTAATATGAGAAAATGTGGAAAACTTCAAGGGGGACGAATATTTTTGCAAACCACTGTATATACAATTATACAAAGTATGACAGACTTAACAAGTTTATACAACATAGGACAAAGCTATATGAGGCTACCGGTAAAAAAAAAAATGATCATGTGATTGTGGTCTGGTTAAAGAGAACCCGAGGTGGATCTTTGGGGGGCAGATGAGACACAGAGGCATGTTCTCCGCCTAATGACATGGCTCTGTGCCCCCCACCGTCAGGGCTGGCGCTACCATAAAGGAAAAGGAGGCAATTGCCCCAGTGCCCCAGAGCCTGTAGGGGCCCCCAGTGGCTACAAGAGGACACATTTTGTTTTTTCAAATCGGCCTTATAGTTTTTGAGAAAATCGATTTTAAAGTTTCAAAGGAAAAAAAATACACATTTAAAAACCTGCCGACTTTAATGGTTAATAGCAAATCCACCTTAAATGCTAGAAACCCTAAATGTGCAGCATATGTTAAGGAGATCATTAGGAATAAGAGGAAAAAACAATTTTTCAAAAAGACCTTATAGTTTGAGAAAATCGATTTTAAAGTTTCAAAGGTAAAAAGTATACTTTTAAATGCGGTAAATGTCACTTTTAGTAGCAAACCTAACGGTAGTGTAATTTTACATGCATCAAACGAAAGCGCAATAAATTTCCTGACGGGGTTTCCAGGGGGTCTATACGCAGCCGCAGCGCTTTGGCTAGGGATCGCTATACAGCCGCAATATGGCTGTATGAAGATCCCTGGCATTTTTTCCTATTTTCCCTTTTTTTTTATGTTTAGAGTGTGGGAATTTTTTTTTTTTTTAAATTATGTGGGGTCCCCTCTCCTGAAACTTTTTAATCCCTTGTCCCCCATGCAGGCTGGGATAGCCAGAATGTGGAGCTCCGACCGATTGGGACTTCACACCCTGACTATACCAGCTGCAAAAAAGGTCCCCTATTGACGATCTTTGTTCTGGGGTATATGTTGGGGGGGCCCCCCAGGTTTATTTTGCCCTGGGGCCCCATTGTTGCTTAAAACAGCCCTGCCCACCGTCACGCTATAGCCCCCCCCCCCCCCCCCCCCCGAGTTTAGCGACAAGATTTGGTCGCCAACTCAGAGGTAAACACAGGGGAGAGGAATTCCCGGTTTAAAACGCCCGCCAGGGGCGATCCTACAGGGTTTCCTGAACTGCCATTGGGCAGCCCTCTCCCCCTGGCCACGCCTCCTGCCTCTCCCCACACGCTGAAAGACAAATAAAAGTGGGCTATTGCGGCCCACGGGAGCGGTGGCTTTTTGCGGCTAACTGATCTGCTCAGCCCTGCGGATCAGGTAGCCTATTTTTTTTTTTGAGCCCACCCTGGCTCTCTTTGAGGACCGTGGGCTTTACCCCCCTTAAGGACCAGACCCTTTTTTTCCATTCAGACCACTGCAGCTTTCACGGTTTATTGCTCGCTCATACAACCTACCACCTAAATGAATTTTGACTCCTTTTCTTGTCACTAATAAAGCTTTCTTTTGGTGCTATTTGATTGCTGCTGCGATTTTTACTTTTTATTATATTCATCAAAAAAGACATGAATTTTGTCAAAAAAAATGATTTTTTTTTAACTTTCTGTGCTGACATTTTTCAAATAAAGTAAAATTTCTGTATACATGCAGCACGAAAAATGTGGACAAACATGTTTTTAATAAAAAAAAAAACCCCATTCAGCCTATATTGATTGGTTTGGGTAAAAGTTATAGCGTTTACAAACTATGGTGCAAAAAGTGATTTTTCCTATTTTGAAGCATCTATGACTTTTCTGACCACCTGTCATGTTTCATGAGGGGCTAGAATTCCAGGATAGTATAAATACCCCCCAAATTACCCCATTTTTGAAAGAAGACATCCCAAAGTATTCACTGAGAGGCATGGTGAGTTCATAGAAGATTTTATTTTTTGTCACAAGTTAGCGGAAAATGACACTTTGTGACAAAAAAGAAAAAAAAAAAAGTTTCCATTTCTGCTAACTTGCGACAAAAAAAAAATGAAATCTGCCACGGACTCACTATGCTCCTCTCTGAATACCTTGAAGTGTCTACTTTCCAAAATGGGGTAATTTGTGGGGTGTGTTTACTGTCCTGGCATTTTGGGGGTGCCTAATTGTAAGCACCCCTGTAAAGCCTAAAGGTGCTCATTGGACTTTGGGCCCCTTAGCGCAGTTAGGCTGCAAAAAAGTGTCACACATGTAGTACCGCCGTACTTAAGAGAAGTAGTATAATATGTTTTGGGGTGTATTTTTACACATACCAATGCTGGGTGGGAGAAATATCTCTGTAATTGACAAATGTTTGATTTTTTTTTTTTTTCACACAAAATTGTCCATTTACAGAGAGATTTCTCCCACTCAGCATGGGTATGTGTAAAAATACACCCCAAAACACATTATACTACTTCTCCTGAGTACTTTTTTGCACCCTAACTGCGCTAAAGGGCCCAAAGTCCAATGAGTACCTTTAGGATATCACAGGCGACACTTTTTTGCAGCCTAGGTGCGCTAAGGGGCTAAACGTCCTATTCACACCTTGAGACACCCATCAATCACCTCCTGTCACCCCCTAGCACACCTACCCATCAGATCAGGCCCTAATTTGCCCCGTGTGGGCTCCTGATCCCTCGGCCAAACCCTCAGATCCCCCTCAGACCCCCTTCCGATCACCTCCCCAGTGCATTGATTGCATCTATTTTCCCCTCTAACCACCCCCTGAGACACCCATCAATCACCTCCTGTCACCCCCCTAGCACTCCTATGCATCAGATCAGGCCCAATACAACCTGTCATCTAAAAGGCCACCCTGCTTATGACCGGTTCCACAAAATTCGCCCCCTCATAGACCACCTGTCATCAAAATTTGCAGATGCTTATACCCCTGAACAGTCATTTTGAGGCATTTGTTTTCTAGACTACTCCTCACGGTTTAGGGCCCCTAAAATGCCAGGGCAGTATAGGAACCCCACAAGTGACCCCATTGTAGAAAGAAGACACCCCAAGGTATTCCGTTAGGTGTATGGCGAGTTCATAGAAGATTTTATTTTTTTGTCACAAGTTAGTGAAAAATGACACTTTGTGAAAAAAAAAAAAAACAATAAAAATCAATTTCCGCTAACTTTTGACAAAAATAAAATCTTCTATGAACTCGTCATACACCTAACAGAATACCATGGGGTGTCTTTTCTACAATGGGGTCACTTGTGGGGCTCCTATACCGCCCTGGCATTTTACAGGCCAAAAACCGTGAGTAGTCTGGAAACCAAATGTCTCAAAATGACTGTTCAGGGGTATAAGCATCTGCAAATTTTGATGACAGGTGGTCTATGAGGGGGCGAATTTTGTGGAACTGGTCATAAGCAGCTTGGCCTTTTAGATGACAGATTGTATTGGGCCTGATCTGATGGATAGGAGTGCTAGGGGGGTGACAGGAGGTGATTGATGGGTGTCTTAGGGGGTGGTTAGAGGGGAAAATAGATGCAATCAATGCACTGGGGAGGTGATCAGAAGGGGGTCTGAGGGGGATCTGAGGGTTTGGCCGAGTGATCAGGAGCCCACACGGGGCAAATTAGGGCCTGATCTGATGGGTAGGTGTGCTAGGGGGTGACAGGAGGTGATTGATGGGTGTCTCAAGGTGTGATTAGAGGGGGGAATAGATGCAAGCAATGCACTGGCGAGGTGATCAGGGCTGGGGTCTGAGGGCGTTCTGAGGGTGTGGGCGGGTGATTGAGTACCCTAGGGGAAGATAGGGGTCTAATCTGATAGGTAGCAGTGACAGGGGGTGATTAATGGGTAATTAGTGGGTGTTTAGGGTAGAGAACAGATGTAAACAATGCACTTGGGAGGTGATCTGACGTCGGATCTGCGGGCGATCTATTGGTGTGGGTGGGTGATCAGATTGCCCACAAGGGGCAGGTTAGGGGCTGATTTATGGGTGGCAGTGACAGGGGTTGATTGATGAGTGGCAGTGACAGGGGGAGATTGACATTTGATCAGGGGGATAGATGCATACAGTACACAGGGGGGGGGGGGGGGGGGTGTCTGGGGAGAATCTGAGGGGTGGGGGGGCGATCAGGAGGGAGCAGGGAGCAGTTTAGGGCATTAAAAAAAATAGCGTTGACAGATAGTGATAGGGAGTGATTAATGGGTTATTAGGGGGGTGATTGGCTGCAAACAGTGGTCTGGGGGGTGGGCAGGGGTCTGAGGGGTGCGGTGGGCGATCAGAGGGCAGGGGGGGGGAAATCAGTGTGCTTGGGTGCAGACTAGGGTGTCTGCAGCCTGCCCTGGTGGTCCCTCGGACACTGGGACCACCAGGGCAGGAGGCAGCCTGTATAATACGCTTTGTATGCATTACAAAGTGTATTATACACTTTGTATGCGGCGATCCGGGTGCTAGTAACCCGCCGGCGCTTCCGAACGGCCGGCGGGTTACAGCGCGAGGGGGGGCGGAGCCAGTCCCCGGCGGAGGATCGTGTCACGAATGACGCAATCGTTCCGTTCCGCCCATGCCCGTACAAGGACCGCTGCCATTTGTACATGAGGCGGTCCTTGCGGGGTCCACTTCCCGGCCGCCATTTGTACATGCGGCGGTCGGGAAGTGGTTAAGTAGGCCCAGTAATACAAGTATGAGGCGGTCATTGGAAAAAGAGTACACAATCATGTAGAATACACTAGAGGAGGGAGGACCCTGCCAAAAGGCTTAAAATCTAAGGGGAAGGTAGATGGGCACACTAGGCATACCTCCCAACATTTTGACATAAAGAGGGACACTTAAGCCGCACCCTTCCTCACCCCTAGTCACACATACCATAAAATATTTTATAAGAAAAATTTTGTTTTATAATTCAAAGAGCGTCATTTATACACCCTTGCCCTGGGATCTCTATGGCCTAGAAGTTGCCATTAGTCAATATACAGAGTTTTGAGTTCTTCTACACCTAGCTAAAAAGGCAAAATGCAAAGGCTATAGCTTGCCAGGCTGCCGCAGCTTATGTCACGGATCAGCTTATAACCAGCATGTTCATCCTCATACAGGTCAGCACATTCAGAGCCCATTCGTTTTTGGTCCTAATAACCTGTGCGCTGCTGTTGGCATACATAAAAGCAGTCACCATTAAACAAGCGTCTTTAGAAATATTCATTGTTGAGATGAGGCTGGCTTAGGACACTGCATGATGAAGACTCCAGCAGGGTACAGCAGCTCTAATACCAGAGAGAACAGGCTGCATTTTAAACGTCCCCCCAATTCAGGCTCCCTGACTAACTGGATTAGACCACCTGTCACCCATATGCCATCTGTATGTCTCAACTTTCAGAAGCCAGCAAGCGAGAGGATAATCGGCCTTATGTCCGCTCCTAGAGACCCTCTTTAGCGTGGCTCTGAATGCCTCCTCCTGCCCCTCCCACCAGACCCTGACATAAAGAGATTATTTCCCCTGCTGTATGCAGAAAAAAAAAGCCTCAATAGTAACTCATTCCTTACCCACCCATCACCATACTCACGTGTGAGAGTGTGTCTTATGCCCTCATCATTATTCATGGGCCTCCAAACCTAATGAACAAACTGCATCACATACACAGATCACTGTATCTATCTATAGACACGCCCACCTGTCTATATTTTGTGAATAGTCTATATTGCCCACATTGTTTAATTAAAAAGGAGCTGCAGTGAAAACAACATGATGAATAAAATTGCTTTTTTTTATTTATTTAGATTTTGTCAGTGATTGCCCATTGTAAAATCTTTCCTCTTCGTGCCCTTAGCTGTCAGTCTCTCAGGACAGGGAAAAACAAAACAAAACATCATCTTATCCCCCCACAGCTTCTGGCCCCCCACCCCCCTGCGGCTGCCATTGCTACGCCCCTGCCTATAGCTTATCAATTTTACCAAGCCACATCAACCCAACATGCAGACAGCCTGTTTAGGACGGATGGTCCTCCTTAGTGCATGGCAGGGATTGATATGGCTCTATGGGATAGGGCTTGGACCAGTACCATCTCAATGGCTTGCTGTATAGAAATGGTTGTGGATATAGGCCTGGCTTCAGAAGTGTGCATTGTGGGTAACCACAGTTACACTCTTAAAGGATACCTGAGGTGACATGATGTGATAGACATGTGTATGTACAGTGCCAAGCACACAAATAACTATGCCATGTTCCTTTTTCTTTCTCTGCCAGAACATCAGGACTCGTTCAGACTACAGCGTGACCCTCACAGAAATTACAACAAAAAAAAACAACACTTTGCTAGCAGAAAATGGCGCCTGAGAGCAGGAAAGCGATAAAAAAAAATAGTTCATAGATTTTAGCTCTGGCATACTTCAATGAATGTGGCATTGAGCAAAAACATTAAAAACAGTAAAACACTTAAAGAGACACTGAAGCGAAAAAAAAATTATGATATTATGATTTGTATGTATAGTACAGCTAAGAAATAAAACATTAAGATCAGATACATCAGTCTAATTGTTTCCAGTACAGGAAGAGTTGAGAAACTCCAGTTGTTATCTCTATGCAAACAAGCCATTAAGCTCTCTGACTAAGTTAGTCGTGGAGAGGGCTGTTATCTGACTTTTATTATCTCAACTGTAAGTGAACTGTTTACTTTTTCTCTGCTAGAGGAGAGGTCATTACTTCACAGACTGCTCTCAAAGAATCATTTTGAATGCTGAGTGTTGTGTAATCTGCACATATTATAGAATAATGCAATGTTAGAAAAAACACTATATACCTGAAAATAAAAGTATGAGAATATTTTCTTTGCTGCTAATCTTCTAGTAATTATTCATAGTACACAACCAATTCATTATATCATATATTTTTTTTCGCTTCAGTGTCTCTTTAAAAAGTAGATTTAAATATAAAATAAAAACTGGAATATCTTAAAAATACATTTTTTAGCAGGAGGATAGATACAATTATTTCATTAGGTTATTTTCACCTCGGGTGTCCTTGAAATCAGAATTATCGCAAGTACTTTTTGTTTTAAGAAGGCAAATCACACCAAGCATACTTTTCTAGTGGTTTTGGGTCACCCCAAGCTGTTTGGTTTCTCCACTTACTGCACCAAAGGAAGACATTTCTAGATATTTTTTTTTTTTGTTAGAGGCAAGTTTTTTTCTGCCTCTTTTAGCCATTGCAAACATGCCACAGATGCTCAATGAGCCATGGCTGTGTACTGCAGGCGTGGGAGTTTGAAAGTTACTGAAAAACCAGCAGATACCTCAGCACATAAGCAGCAGCAGCTTGATTTGCTCACAATCAGTGCCAGATTCTGCAGCAAACTTCTCAGCATAGTCTCCTTCTGTCTACATGTTTCTACAGAATGCAAACATAGCATATTGCAGGCTTGCTGGGTGTCTGCATAGCAATACGCACAAGCTGAACATTACTGTCAGTGCATAATGGAACCAATTAGGTATTAGATTTAACTCTTCTTTAAAACCTAAATGTGTGGCGTTGCAGTACAGCTGACATGTAAACGCAAATCTCACCCAACCTTTTTTTTAGATCATCTTCACATATCACTGCATATTAACACTGCAATGTAACCAGTTTTCTCCATATCCTGTTCAAGGATGGAAGGTTTCAGCAACTAGCTGCAATTCATTTCCTATTTTCTAAATCAGAGAAAATGTATCTAAGCAGCTAAGCAGTGGCCAGCAGAGGGAGCTATAAAAAGATATGTGTACAGTATTTACCTCACAATAAAGGGAGTCCGTGCAGACCCTGCACAGCATAGAAATAGAAGCCACCATGCATCCATTTCTAAGCAGGGGGAAAATCCAGGACCCCAGTATTGTTAGCTCACCAATAGTGTCCCTAGATTCACAGATGAATATTCCATGTCAACATACTTATTCTTATTATTGATTTTTAATATTCTTTGGCACTGTAAGGCTCGTTTCACATTAGCTTTTGCCAAACAGAACCGGCCTTACGGTTCCATTGTCCGTTCCGCTGAATGGACAAAAAAAAAAAAAAAAAAATGCAGCGGGACCCAATTTTCTGGGCAGTTTCGCTCAGCGGAATGGAAACGGAAGGTTTTGCAGCACAATAGGAACCTACGGATTACAACACACTGGCTGTAAAAACGAACAGTTTTCTAGGATCCAGATGAAAGGATCCGTATGGCCGGTTCCGCAAAAAAAACGCAGCTGTGAACCGGGCCTTAGAACGAACAAACATGAGATACATAATACAAGCAATGTTCTACACAAAACATAGATATTGGTACATATTATATACTGTATACCAGAGGATCCAGGGGGAGGAGGACGGCGAGGGACAGATTAGCCTGAAGGGGGCTGGAGGCTAAAAACTTTTTTCTTAATTCAGGAGGATTAAAAAAAAAAAAAAAATCTGTACATATTTTTGTATAAAATACTTATTTTTTGTAATGAAGTACAGGTACTTGCAGAACTGAGTCATTGTAGCCCAATTCCTACATGGAAGTGGTGAAATTGGCCAATCATCTGCAGATAAAAAATTGGATCTGTGTACAGACCTTTAGGCTTTGTTCACATCTAAAATAGAAATGGCTGAAGCCAGCGGTTTTTATTTGTTTGCGCAGTTTTTTTTAAGCACCTCCCGGCGCTTACCTGCGCGCTGCGATTTTTTCTAAAGCTCTTTTCTAAACGCTTTTGCAGAGTGATTCTGTTTCTTTCACTTCCTGACGTCAGACAGGAAGTGAACGCTTTCACCCGGAAATGAATAAATACAATGTATTTATTCATGAAAGCGCTGGGGAAAGCGATATACAAAGTTTTTTCAAGCGATTTGCGATTTCCCTATACCTGCCATTGAGGCAAATCGACCCTGAAAATGGTACAGGCAGCACTTTGGAGAGCGGTTTAGAATTGAACCGCTCAGATGTGAACACTCTCATTGCACAAGCGCTTTTAGGGCGATTTTCAAAAAAAATCGCCGGTGCTAAAAAAATAAAAGAAAAAAGAAAAATAAAAAAAAAAAAAAAGAGGAGAAAACGCCCTAGGTGTGAACAAGCCCTTAGGGCCCGTTTCCACTAGAGTGAATCTGCATGCGTTTCCTGCATGCAGATTCGCATAGACAATACAAGTGGATGGGACTGTTTCCACTTGTCAGGATTTCTGAGCGTTTTTCTGTGCAGAAAAAATCTGCACGGCAGAGACCTCAGTGTACGATTCGCATACAATGTATTTAATAGGAAATATGCATGCGTTTTCATATTAAATCGATGTAAAAGCACTCAGGCACTGACCTGGTTAAATTCGCATACTCATTAACATGCAAAAACGCCTGCTAATTTGTGGTAAAATTCGCATCCGCGTGCAAATTCGTTTTTGTGTTTTCCGCGACTAAATTTGCACTGCACAAGTGGAAAAGGGCCCTAAGGCTACAATCACAGCAGGGTATTGCATTGCAAAAGCAGGTTCACAATACAACAGAGGAAAAATTGCATAGCGTATTATACATGCGATGCATTCAGCAAAGCATAAAGTACCCACACATTCTGCAACTGTTAACACTCGTTATGCGGTACTGAACTGAATGCATCACGTTATGGCAGCGGCTTCTGTTGCACCGCACTGCTAAAGCGTTGACTTAAACGTAACATAACAACATGATGTGATTAGATTGTCCAACGCACCGCAATGTCCCACTGTGAAGGAAGCCTCATCTTTCTATAGAGATAGTAGCTTTATCCTTCTACATATATTTCCCCAACAACACACAACAAATTCATCCCATTCTCAGGATTGCACAGTTTGGAGTATCAGACATTTATTTGAGACATTATTCACAGAACTCCAGTTATTTAGTACATAGAACAGACTTAAAATAGCTGCACATCAAAGAGGTAAATCAGACAATAATTACACTTTATACATTAAAAAAGGTCCTACATCTCTTCAGCCAAAGCCGTCGTCCTGGTTTCCTTGCCACAGTCAATGGCATAAATGCACCATATACAATATAATACACTTCTGTCTTATCACATTCGGTTTGAACAGCCCTTTGTCTGAGCTGCTCCCAGACATGCTGGAAGAGGGCTTCAGTTGTTCTAACGTCATCTTAGGAATCTTCCCATCTTTGGTCAAATGTTAAATTTATACAAAATAAACTATTTAAGTTCAATGTCGGCATGTGTGACATTACATAGATCACTGGTGGGCCCTGCCTTCTCTTCCAGAAGGGATTGTCAGCCATCTTGGGGAGGGGCAAGGTTTGCATAGAAGATCTAGTACAATGCGCCAGATTGTGGATCGTCCCATTATTGTGCTTTTGTTGAGGAGATCCAGTGATAGTTAATTTTTGTATATTGCACCACACTTCTGCTATACCTGGTCAACAGTGCCAAGCTTTGGTTTATAAGGGACAGCCCACTGTTCTTTAGATGCAGATATCAACTGAGACATTGCAGAAAACTTGGTGAAATTATTATTTAGAAATGTATCAACCAAAAAAAAAAGTCAATTATCAATGTTAACAACAGCTGCACGACATATCTTACATTAGGTTTCTGTCAGGATTAAAGCTGTATACACACAAATCAGATAAAAATCTTAGCAAACCAAGAAATCAATCTGCCACATAGGTTTATCAGAAAGGTTTGAATGACTGATTGTTCTAGCGATGTTGTACAAATGAAAATGATCAGATCATGCAAAAGATCTAAGAAATGCTTTTGTAGTCCATTCACTTCCTGCTTTTTCACACATAAGTTAAAGTGAACCTCCAGACTAAAAATCTACTCAGCAGCACTGAAAAGTCTTGGTGTTTCTTTAAGGGCCTGTTTCCACTACAGATTGGATGCAGAAAAGCCAACTCCAATGAATGCCTATGGGCCAGTTTCCACTAAAAATGATTTTTCTGATGTAGATTTTCCCATAGGCATTCATTGGAGTCCGTTTTTCTGCATCCATTCTGCATGTAGTGGAAACAGGCCCTAACAGTTTTACAGCATCAGAACTATGTTTTTCTTACCCAAGCCTCAGTTTTAGCTGCACAGAAGCTAAGCTCCGCCCCATCAAAGAAATCTGCCCGGGCATTTTTCCCCTGATGCTGTGCAAAGCATGATGGAATTTCTGATGTTGCTGTTCTCGTTGCCTAGCGCACGCAGCTGGGAGGGGTGATCAGGACACAGGACAGTTGGAACTGTCTCATGCTCCATTACCTCCTTTCAACCAAAAAGATGGCTGCCCCCATGAAATCACAAACATTTGCCTGTTCTTTTAAAACAGGGTGGGTAAGAGATTACATTACCTATCTATTTTAATACAACTAATGTAACCTAATAACTGTATGTTTGTTTAGGCTGAAGTTCCTCTTTAAGTAATATCTGGTGATCTCATAAACACCATGTGTAAAGAATGGCTGTCAGCAGACCAGATCCGCCAGGAAGGAGCTGAAAGATTGAGAGACAAATTTCTTTGGTCTCCATCTTTGGAGGTCTTTTGCAAACCATTTTTGGTATTTTTATAACGATTATCAGCAGATTGATCATTATTTTTCCTTCATTTTTATCTGATGAGTGTATGAGGCTTTAATTACAGTACAGTGCAATGATCTGAATTATCCAATAGCAAGCCGAGAACAGGGGAGAATAGTCAAAAAACTAAAAGACTTTTGATTGGTTGCTTTCGTATACTCAACTGTGATGCAAAAAATGTGGGTTGCATGAAAATGTTATGCAAACTACATGCAGCTTTGAAATAAAGCCAATCAAAATGGGCTGCAAGTGACTCTGAATAGCCTAGATCCATGCTGCATACAATTTGCATGCAGGCTGGGATCTCCATAATTAAAATGAAGCTGCCATACCCCTCCCCACCATGGGTTGAGGCTTTCCCGCACTGTTAGGATTATGTTGTTAAAGTCCAAATCCTGGCACAGATTTACATACACCTAAAATTATATCCTAGTAATCAGGCTGATGAAATGTAACCTCTTATATTTTAAAGGACAACTCGAATACATACGGTACATTATAATGTAGAAAATGCACCATAAATAATTTTTTCCTATGCTGCCATCACTTTAGTAGGTAGTGAAAATCTGACAGGTTTTGGACTATTTCATCTTCTCCTGGGGGATTCTCGAATATTTCTTTATTTACAAATACACTTACTGAACGACAGTTGCTTAGTCCAACTCTCAGATTAGTACACAACGATTAGGGAAGGTAGACGGCATCTTTGTATAGATTATTTTCAGGGAAGTCCTTGGAAAATAATAAGGTAATGCTGAGGAATGTATCCCCTATGAGGAGATAAACTAGTCCAAAATCTGTCAGATCTGTCAGTTTTTTTCCTACCAACTATGATATCGGCAAAAAATACATTTAGGGCCCATTCACACTGGTAAAACGCAAAGCGGCATCGCCTTTGCTAGCGTTTTTCTATGGTGATTATTTGCGTTGACCGCAGAAAAAAAAAAAAATCACCATTCACACTTGCCGATTTTTTAGCGATCGCAATTAGCGCTTCTATAGCACTGAAACGCGATTGCGCAGGCTACAAGTTTGCGTTTTGGCGATCTGCGTTGATCGCCGGCGATTAACAAAAATCACCCGAAGTGAGAACGGGCCCATAGGGTATTATTGCACTAGCGCTTTAAAAGGAGCTAGCGCTTGAGCGTTTTGCCAAAATCGCCGGCAAAACGCTCTAGTGTGAATGGGGCCTTATAGTGCTTTATACTCTGGAAGAGATGTACATTGAGCCCTCTGATAAGGGTTCAAATCCTGGCTCAAGCCAGTATGTAAAGCAGTAAGGAGTCTTTGGGCAAGGCTCTAATGATCCTGGTCGCCCGTGGAGTGCGCCCTAGTGGCTGAAGCTCTGGTGCTTTGAGTTCACCAGGAGAAAAGTGCTATATAAATGTTCTGTGTCTTGTCTATACTTTACAATAGTGGTCGTTTTAAGTAAGGCTTCTGCAACTAGAATTCCTAGAATTCTTCTCTTGTGAACTCAGAGAGGTCTACCCACCACTCGTCAGCAGTACGGGTTTGTGTGTTCTACACGCCTGTCAGGCAGCCTTTGCTGGATCTACCTGTTTTAAGAAAGTCTCCAGACTGTTACGCACAGTTCCTGCACGTCTGGTATGCAGCATCATTCAAATCCAAGGAGATGACTGACAGACATCACAAAACCCTATGGATGCTGTTTGTAGCCCAAATAATTACATTTGATTATGCTGTAAACAGGAATTGAGGCAGCTGTGTGACAGTTTGAGTGGCAGGCTGCGGGAGGAGTCACTGCTAGACTATCATACTGTACAGACTGCAGTCTATAGCTGTGGAGGTCTGGGGTGCTGGAAGTGGACTATGAAGGGACTACTAATAAAGTTATTAACCAGATAGGGGCTTTTGCATGTTACCTACATGAGTCCAGGTCCAATGTTTGACTTTAAACACACCTATGTGTTATGTGGTTAATGAGCACATAAATGCATATAATATCACTAGCAGCCATGATAGGATTGTGGGGAAGGAGGAAGCTGCCCCTCAGACAAGACAGGAATAAACAGTACAAAGAAAAGTACTTATATACAAGTACATAAGTTCACTGGTTATCAAGTACAAGTTCACAGTTTGTTACTTTATGAGAAAGATAAAGCTCTGACCGCTGTCTCCTTCCCAATAGCTCCACAGGCTGCTGGTCACAGAGAAGAGATCTATACAGGAGGAAATGCCTAACTGTCATTATACCAGTTGGAACACCTCTGTAGTGCCAGTTTCCATCTAGCCATAGAGATCTCATAATCTTTTAATTTACATTGTGGTTCAAATAAGACCTCAGGTTCTCGAAGCTTCTTCAGTTCTTCTTTGCTGGACCAGACACCTAAAAAACAGAGGGGAATACTGTATGAATAACTGATAGGTCTAGCCTTAGGGCCGGTTCATACGGATGCTTGGCGGCGTTTACAGCTAAGCGTCCGGGACTCAACGGCTAAACTTTCCCATTCAAGTGAATGGGAGCGTTTAGCATCATGCAGTTATCGTCGATTACGCAAACACGGCTTTCCGATCCCGATTTTCCCCTATCGTTTCAGGCGACCCTGGACACTACATGCAACGTCCAGGGTTGATTCACTGCCGCGTCTCATGTCCCCTTGTGGGTACGAAAACCGCCGATCACGACGGACGCAGACAATCGTCTGCAGGAAAGCCCGGCGCCGCCCCCAAATGTGAAGGTGCAGAATGGAAGGCCGGAGGACGCCGCCAAGCGTAAAGAACACCTGAAGTGAGAAGACATGGAGGCTGACTTATTTATTTCCTTTCAAACAGTGCAAGTTGAAGCAGGTGGTTTCGTCACCTGGTTTGGGCACCACTACAGCAGTATCCAGGTATCTTTGTCTACTTACACTGGCTTGCATTATCTGAAATTAGTCAGTGCATTTACATAGCTTCCTGGGGAATGCTTCTGCATGTAAATGAAGGTATTTGGAGTACATGTTGGGTGAATGGGGGGGGGGGGGGGGGGAAGCAGAGCAGGTCTGTGTAGGAAATGACAGCAAGGAAGGAAGGAAGAGCTACAAGGCCAGAGATGTGGAGACAGCTTCAGCACACATTACACCAACCACTGTCTACAAATAATTGATGCTATGAAACTGGTGATTACAATAGGAAGAGGAACGCACACTAAAGTCTGGTGGATCGATGCAGAAGGGATGAGCTCATCAGCAGATAGCAACAACAAACAGGCCTTATAATCAGGGGTTGCTTTTCCAATGGTAAGAAAATATTGTGTAACTCCATCAAGCACCTTACTCTACTCTGTTTAGGCACCTCATAATATACCGGTACTACTATAGCAGATGATATGCTTTACATGCTTGGTCTAAGGCACAGTTCACACTATGGGCTTGATTCACTAAACCGTGCTAACTCATAGCACGGCCTCGCTAGCATTTTTGCGCGCAATCACAGGCACAAATTTGCGATTGCGCGCAAAACGCTAGCGCACCGTGCTAGGAGTTAGCACGGTTTAGTGAATCAAGCCCTACAGCACAAAATGAACAACTTTTTGGCAGTTTTTGAAGGATCAGAAAACGGACGGTCGATGGATCCCATGTTATTAATTAGGATGCGTTCACACATGTCAGTCCACAATAGATCCACAAGCAGAATGCAAAATTAAGACCTGCACAATTTTCCAGACAAGAAGATGATTTACCCATAAGAAGCCTATGGTGGAAACACATCTGCTCCAGACGCCAGACCACACTGCCTGCTCCCACTGGCTATTGAAGATCTGGGTTTAGTGGGAACCAAGCCCACTGACCTCTATTAATCTATAGAGACACATTTTTCATGCAATCCTAGAGATTATTGTAGAAGTTTTTTTCCAGGAGTTTTTGATCTTTAATATTTTACATCGATAAACTGCTGGCTGTTTTATTATCTGGCTAACATTCATGTCAACAGCAAGTTCCCCTGATGAAGCGGCCTGTAACCACAAAATGCATTCATGCACTCTCCTTCAGAACTGCTCTGTTAACCCACTGTCATCCTGTAACAGATACAGGATATTTGTACTGCGGGGGTCTGCAGGGGTTTATTGTAGGCCCCATCAACACATCAGTCTTTTAAGCTGTGAATCAACCTTTCTTTTAAAACATGGTGCACAAACTTGTGATTTTTTCTTTAGAGCGCTGTATATATTAATTTTAATACATTAAAAGCAAATCTTTTTGCATCTGCTAAAATATACAGTGAACCGTTGCTGAACATCTGGAAATTCCAACAATAATTCTTTAAACAGTATGCACACAGTGTACAATATGTAGCACAAGTATGACAAGCAGGGAACCATCCATTTTCTAAAAAAAGTCTGCTATACCAAGTGTCTGCTATAGCACTGTAGCAGTTACGGAGATGTTGCAGTGACATACCACTGTAGCAGTCACTGAGCTATTGCAGTGATACAGCACTGTAGCAGTCACTGAGCTGTTGCAGTGATACAGCACTGTAGCAGTCACTGAGCTGTTGCAGTGATACAGCACTGTAGCAGTCACTGAGCTGTTGCAGTGATATAGCACTGTAGCAGTTACTGAGCGGTTGCAGTGACATAGCACTGTAGCAGTCACTGACCTTTTACAGTGATGTAGTATTGTAGCAGTCACTGACCTGTTGCAGTGATATACCAATGTTGCAGTCACTGAGCGGTTACTGAGCTGTTGCAGTGACATAGCGCTGTAGCAGTCACTGACCTGTTGCAGTGATATACCAATGTTGCAGTCACTGAGCTGTTGCAGTGACATATCACTGTAGCAGTCACTGAGCTGTTGCAGTGATATACCAATGTTGCAGTCACTGACCTGTTGCAGTGATATAGCACTGTAGAAGTCACTGAGCTGTTGCAGTGATATACCAATGTTGCAGTCACTGAGCTGTTGCAGTGACATATCACTGTAGCAGTCACTGAGCTGTTGCAGTGATATACCAATGTTGCAGTCACTGAGCTGTTGCAGTGATATAACAATGTTGCAGTCACTGAGCTGTTGCAGTGATATAACAATGTTGCAGTCACTGAGCTGTTGCAGTGATATAGCACTGTAGCAGTCACTGAGCTGTTGCAATGATATAGCACTGTAGCAGTTACTGAGCTGTTGCAGTGACATAGTACTGTAGCAGTCACTGGGCTGTTTCAGTGACATAGCACTGTAGCAGTCACTAAGGTGTTGCAGATATAGCACTGTAGCAGTCACTGAACTGTTGCAGTGAGGTACACCACCTTGGCTAATATCCATCTAGCATGTGTACAAGGCTGTAGAATATTCTGTTGTTCAATTGATTAACTAAGTCACAATCTTTTCAGAATCGTGTGACTGGACATGTGCAGCCATTGGAGAACAAGGAAATCTATTTCCGATTTATTAATTGGACTTAGCACTGTTGCAGTCAGTAGCATTCTGAGACATACTAACCTACAGCCAGTCCAGCTAGAAATGCTGCTCCCAGTGAGGACATGTCAATGTGTTTTGGTTTATCAATAACTTGGCCAAATAAATCTGCTGTCATCTGCATGACGAAAGTGTTGTTACTGACCCCTCCATCAGCCCTGCAGGAGAAAAAGAAACAGCCTGTATCAGAGAAAAAGCAGAGACAGACACCATGACACGTGTGCATGTTGTCTAACCTGAACCTTCACCAGAGGGCACTTCCTCTCCTGGCTGACATGAATGAATCACTGCATTTCATTCATGCCTAAGCTCCTCTATGGTATGATGGTGAAAGTGCAATACTGCATAGAAAACATCTCCACGGACTTTTGTCTGCCTCCTATTTTCTGAACTATGAAAGCATACCTGTAAGTATTCACATCAGTCATAGCTGACATTCCTAATAAAGGAACCGAGAAGCAAGTGAAAGGAATGTGCCATTGCATCATGGTTTGTTGTAAACATAGGCTACTGGCCAGGCTGGAGGCCTCCTCCTAGGTCTCCAATGAGTCATGGATCTAGAATTATTATACAGATCAAGCGTACGATTCCCCTGGCTGCATGTTTGTTCCAATTATTTGGCTCAGAAACGTTCCTGAAACCAAAGGGTCAGGTTGACAGCTAAGTAGCTGACATTTCTTAAAAGGAGTGACAATTGCAACCTATGTAATTGTGAGCAGGTGAAAAGTCAAATACTTATCTAAGGATAGAGAAGCCTCTGGATCCTCCAGACCTCCGCCGCTGCCCGGAAATCTTCAGGAACATCGGGGCCGCCCTGCTATACTGGCACAAGCGTGGGCATGCTGCACCTGTGGGCATGGCCACGCCTACGCAGTAGAAAAGAGCTGCTTGTGCATGAGGAGCTTCAGCTTACTGCAAAGGCGTGGCCATACTCACACAGGCGCAGTACGGCCGCACTGAGGGTCTGAACATAAGGGTGGCCCAAATGTTTCTTTCCAACAAGCCCTTGCCAGAATTCTTCAAGGGGGCTGCGCTCGACAACAGGGGACTGGAGGATGGCGTGGGAAGCCACTATAGAATCCAGAGGCCTCCCTCTTAGGCAAGTATGTGTTTTGCTATGAGCACCATAGTGGCAGTCCAATAATTGGTGCCCTCCTCCCCCAGGGAGGCATACATAGGAATATGGCACTGGGTAATTTGGGTGCCAATACTGCTAATATTCTATGGCTTTTACCTACACTAATTCTACCCCTAGCTATTTCCTAATCGAATCCTTACTATAAACCCTACACCTAACACCACCACAGTTTCTTCTTAAAGAGAACCCGAGGTGTGGTTAAAGAATGTTATCTGCATACAGAGGCTGGATCTGCCTATACAGCCCAGCCTCTGTTGCTATCCCAAACCCCCCTAAGGTCCCCCTGCACTCTGCAATCCCTCATAAATCACAGCCATGCTGTGAGGCTGTGTTTACATCTGTAGTGTCAGTCTCAGCTGCTCCCCGGCCTCCTGCATAGCTCCGGTCCCTGCCCCCCGTCCCTTCCCT